>NC_051389.1:11194676-11202176 GCF_015228065.2 Penaeus monodon
CGGAAAAAGCTTTTAGTTTCTTGACTTCAGAGCTAATTAATTAAGTAGCTTCATTTTGTTTGGAATTCAGAAAACTGGAGGATAAAAAGGAGAAAAAAAGCTCATTATGAGAATTAGTCTGTCACCTGGGAACAAATTAATTCAGGTCGTTGAATGAAAATAAAAACAAAATACGAGATAGATAGATAGATAGATAGATAGATAGATAGATAGATAGATAGATAGATAGATAGATAGATAGATAGATAGATAGATAGATAGATAGATAGATAGATAGATAGATAGATAGATAGAGAGATAGAGAGAGAGAGAGAGAGAGAGAGAGAGAGAGAGAGAATGTTAATCATATTTTATACCACTGAATATCATTAAGAGTATAACGAATTGATTACCATTATCATCAGTATCATTTTTAATGTAAATATCATGTAAGTACAGATATTATTTCATTGCCAGTGCGTCCCGTTTCCGTCGTTTCATTGATACTGCAATGCACTGTATTCAGATGTTTCTCTTCCATCCGTTTATACCTTCACTATGTGGCTTTGTTTACATATCCGCCAAATGGACAGTGGGAGGTGGGAGGAAGGATGAATGAACAAGAATGGAAAAGTACGAACAAGATAAAAGGTTTCATAACGACAGTAATGAAAATAATGATGGTTATGATATATAAAAAAAATAGAAATAAAATATAGAAGGTTAAATCAGACCAGATGATTCATTACAATTATTTTGACCTCCTAACTTAAAAAAAACATAAAGAAAATCACAAAAAGGAAAGAAAAAACAACAACAACAAAATCTATATCACAACCTAACAAAATGGATTATATATATAAAAACCGAACATCCCCCCCCCCATTTCTACTTCCCCGAAAGACCCTAATTCACGCTACAGATAATACCCGTGTTTCTCGCTGGGTCCAGGAGACGAGATAGCACGAAATAAGGCTCATAAATCACCACAGCTCATTATACTAATGGGTGCCGAATAGGCTGAGGCATCCGGTTGCAGGGGAGGAGGAGGAGGAGGAGGAGGGAGGTGAAGTCATATTGGCAGAAGGACGGATGGGGAGATAAAGAGAAGGGGAAAGAGAGAAAGTGGGGGGAGGGGGGAGAAAGAGGGAAGGAGAAAGAGAGAGAGAGAGGGAGGGGGGAGGAGGGAGAGAGAGAGAGAGAGAGAGAGAGAGAGAGAGAGAGAGCAAGAGAGAGAAAGAGAGCGAAAGGAGAAAAGGAGAGAGAAAAAATAAATAAATTAAAGAGAGAGAGAGAGTAAATCAGACAGACAATTAAACAAACGGATAGATAAACAGATACAGATGGTGAAAGAAGCAGGAAGAAGAAGAGAGATGAGGCGAAGGGCCGAAGGAATACCGTTTCTCGACCCAATGTAGCCAGAAGGCCATGGACCCCTCCCTTTCCCCTCCCCCTCCCCTCTTCCCCTCTCTCTCCCTCCCCTTTGCCTCTTTCCCCCTTCCCTTCTCTCTCTCTCCGTCTCCTTTCCTCCTTACTTTCTTCTCCTCTTCCCATCCTCTCTTCTCCTCTCTCTCCCCCCTTTTGCCTCTGTCCCCCTTCCCCTTTCTCTCCTCATTTCCTCCTTCCTCTCTTCTCCCCCTCCTCTTTAAGGTAAGAGTAACACAGTACTGCTACATTATACCTGATACCGGGACACTTTCCAGGTCAACGTCCCTTGGAGACCTGATCTGCACCTTCCTTATACCATAATTTACCTTGCGCGAGTACCACCTGGCCACCCACGCATCGTACGCCGGGCATGTAAGTGGTAAGTGGGGAGTCCAGGTCACGGCACTCGGAGACAAGAGAAAACAAGAGAAATGGGAGATTATTAAGCCAGGAATACTTCATCATTCCATCATTTATATATTCAAAAAAAATTATCCTCAGATATCCATGAGTACTTTATATCCACAGTACTTTACAATGAACTTTATCATCACTGATTAGCCGAGGGAAGTGAGGGACACTAGTACGCTGCTTGTCTGTTTATTTAAGTCATAGTACCTATGCTACAAGTCCATTACTTTTGCACCAGTCACTAAAGCTACAAAATGTATAAAATGGTGAGTTCCATGTAAACTGCATAATTCTAACGGTGACCTTATGATACGGATAAAAAGCAGCGGGTTCCGAGCGGTAAGGAGGCGAGACCAGATCTGCCGGTACTCCCAAAGTACCCGGGGGTATCTACGCCCCCTAGCCAGGGTATTGGCTACTTTCTTGACCACACGGACACCCGTGAGTGGCTGCTTTGTCACGGTTTATGACGTCACTAATGACGACATGGCAAACCACTAGCATGACGTCACTAGCAGACGCCATTCAGTTATTGTACATTTTCTTACAGGTAACACTATCCTCCTGGCAAGATAGTGTCCTCACACAAATTACTGGGCATGGGTGGTAATAGGTGTGATCATGTACGTAGCTAAGCCCACGTACATGTATGTACAATAATTACGGCGGCACCCCGCATTTTCATCACGAGGGATAAAGATAATGCATGGTATACAAATCAATAAAACTCGCACTTCATCAGTTCATTAAATCGGACTCATGCCATGGACTCGTCATACCAAAGAAGAGGGGGGGGGGGCCGTGGCAGGACGAGGAGTGGGCGAAGAGTCCCACTACACCTCTTCCTCTCTTTCCTCCCCTCCTTCTCCCTATAAGCCATCATCCTCTCTTCTTTTCTGCTCTCGCTAACCCCTGCTCCCTTTTCTCCCCTTACCTATTTCCCCTCCTTCTCCCTTACCCATTTCCCTTCCTTCTCCTCATACCTATTTCCCCTTCTCCTCCCCTTACTCATTTCCCATCCTTCTCCCCTTTCCCATTTCCCCTCTTCCTCCCCTTACCCATCCCCCTCCTCCTTCCCTTGCCAATTTCATTTCTTTCTCCCCCTTATCCCTATCCCTCTTTCTCCCCTTACCCTTTTTATCCCCTTCTCCCCTTAACCCTTTCCCCTCCGTCTCCCCCTCATCCCATCCCTCTTTCTCCCCATACCCTTTTTATCTCCTTCCACTTCAAAGTTTTCTGAACCGCTTTGAACCTTTGAACCTCTATCGTTATCCGTTTATCGTACTTTGTCGGAAAACAAATATATGCAAAAGTTACTGAACACAGTGGAGATCTTTTTTTTTTTTTTTCTCCTGCCATTATATCAGCACGGCAAAAGGTTTCGCCATTCAGATTCCGAAAAGTGCACATTTGTAAACAGAAGTGTACTTGTCCCTTGATGTGTTCGGATCCTGTATGTTTCTGTGGCTTCTTTCGTGGACAGATACACGTGTAAGTACTTATCTTATGTATGCAGAAGCGTGAGCTAGGATATAATAGTGTTTTTTTTTCTGATGCTGGTTTCGGTTTGTTTAGCGTGTCTAGCTGGGCGAACTGGTGAAGTGAAATATGGCCGGGATAAGAGCAAAATGAAAAGACGTGATGTTTCGAATCAGCCACGGATTCGGACGAAGCAATGTACATTCAGTTTATTTTTTATGTGAATTGAAAACTTCACGATCTGTTTAGTCTGTTATTGTTATAATGCTGTTCTATTTCATGTACTTACACACGTTCCTCTGTATTTGTCTTGACAAATTGTCGTATAATATCATATATTGTGGCGGATTCGAATTTTACGAAAAACATACATCGTATTTTACTAAGATTTAGACAAATTTCCCAAGGACAGGTAAGTCTAAGCTAAGCTCTATTCAATTTACCTTTTAAAAGAGCAAACTCACCTCCCTGACTTACTAACCGAAAGACATGTCCGATTCTCTCTTCGGTGTCTCTTCGCCCGGGTAGCTTATCGCATCAGAAGGTATGATGTTCATTATCTTCAGCGTGTGTTGTACAGCGTTAGTCACAGCGTGTAAGCTACAACGCTGACTGCAGGCATATGACTTTTACAATCATCTGATGAAAGCCCTATAAACTACTACGCATTACCGTGTTGTTTTTAAACGAACAGTAGCGGGAGAAAGTGAATTGATTCCCATCTGTTTAAACAACAATCGCTCATGCGAAATCTATTACCGCGCATTAGTCTCGCGGCGAACCAGGAACGTATCTTGAGACATAACGATGGAGACATGGAAGTGTTTTGGTAATCTGTTAAGGCAACATCTACTCTACGCTTGACGTCACAAAGCTGATACCAGCTGACAGCGGGCAGGCAAGTCTTAGGGATTAAGCCTCTCGGCACTGAAGGCACTGAGGCACCGCAGCGTCATGCCTCCCCCCCCCCCCACCCAGCCCTACTCCAGGGAACTCCCATGATTACTGGCACTCAGGGCGATATGAACGCAGAAGGTCTAAGTGCCACGAGGACGATTCTGAAGTGTGTAGTGTGTAAGTTTAAAGTGATGCTCGTTCTGGTGTCATAGGGTATGGCACTGGGTACGCTGAGTGGCCCCGTGGTATATGGCATAGTGTAGATCCAAGCATGAGACGGCATTGTTCGTGAAGTTTATGAGGTATGGCGCTTATGTAGGAATGTTGCCTTAGTATAGTGCTTGTTTTGAAACTTGATTAAGCAGGAGTTTATTACGAAGTTTGCTAGAAATTATGTGTATGACATAGATAGTTAGATAGCAGTCTGCAAAGGTCAGCATGAAATAAACGACTCGGAGTTGCTGATAATCGTGAAAAACGCAAACATAATAAATATACAAACATTAACATATATATTGCGCACAGGTATAGAGTATGCTCTCTCTCTCTCTCTCTTTCACTCTTTCTCTCTCTCTCTCTCTCTCTCTCTCTCTCTCTCTCTCTCTCTCTCTTCTCTCTCTCTCTCTCTCTCTCTCTTCTCTCTCTCTCTCCCCCCCCTCTCTCTCTCTCTCTTTCTGTGTGTGTGTGTGTGTGAGTGTGTGTGTGTGTGTAAATGTGTCTGGTGGGACTATTTGATATCTTAGGATCTCCAGCCAGGCGATAATGAGAACAAATTGATCCTACTTTATCGTCATGAGATAATCAATTTCGCGAGTAGTATTCAGGGTGATACATGCCATCTATATCAAAACGAATGTTTACGATATCACCTGCTTGTAGAAATCTCACACACGCACATTCATACACATATTGATACCTACACACGCAGAGACGCACACGCACTGATATCCACACACACATTTACACACATACATCGATCGTTGTAAATGCATACACATACACACCCACACACCCACACACAAGCAGTCACACACACACACAAAATAAACACACACATACAAACACATACACCACAAAAAAAAAAAAAAAGTACAGACAAACAGACACATCCACGCGTACGTGTTAGTAAACATATACGATATCAGTAAGAAATATTTGTGACCCGGGGAAGCGCCTTGCCTTGAAGACTTGTGGGAAAGGACACTCCATCACTTATCCCCCTCCCCCTCCCCATGGTCTACGATGATGTAAGACCCGCGGGGGAAAGAAATAAGCATTTTTACGCCTAGAGGTGTAGGCCTATAAGATAGTAGTCACTTCCTTATACTTGTGGGACGTTGTGTAGTGTGTAAAGCCTGATCTAAGCGTGATACGTGACGTCACATCGCTCCTGAATATCTTAAATCGCCTCTCTTTTGTTTTTCGTTCTACGTTACGTAACTTTTAGTCTTGTTCTCGTTTCGCCTTTACGTTTTTTTTTTTTCTCAGTTTCCGTTCGCTATTTTCATTTTCTCACATCCGCCGACTTTGTTATCTTCATCCGTGTCTGGCGAGTCTGTCTGTTATTCATATCGGTTTCGTGAGCACGCAGCCTGTCTTGAGCATCTGTTTGGGCGTCGTGTTTCAGACCGAGCGGAGGAAGGAGGGGGGGGGGGGCAGAGCACGAAACTCGGACTATATTACGATAAAGCAATAATTGTGATAATTGTGATGCATTTGGTGATAATGATATTAGTGATAGTTATAACAGTGCTGCTACTATTGTTACTACTGCTACTGTGACTACTACTACTATTGCTACTACAACTACTACTACAACTACTATTACTGTAACTACTACTACTATTATTATTATTACTGCTACTACTACTACTACTACTACTACTACAGCAACTACTACTACAACTAAAACAGCTACTAACAATAATGATAATGATAATAATAACAACAACAACAATAATGATAATAATAATAATAATAATAATAATGATGATAATAATAATAATAATAATAATAATAATAATGATAATAATAATAATAATAATAATAATGATAATAATAATGATAACAACAACAACAATAATGAAGCTGATAATAATGATGATAATGATAATAATGATAATGATAATGATAATGATAACAATCGTAGTGACAAAACTGATAATGGTTTTAATAATAACAACAGTAATGATAATAGTAATAGAATAATAATAGTAATAACTATAATAATATAAATAATAATGATAAAAATTATAGTAATAATTACATTAATTACAATAATAGCATCAGCAACAACAATAATGATAATGATTATAGTAATTGCGATGATAATGATGATGATAATGATAATGATGATGATGATGATGATGATGATGATGATGATGATGATGATGATGATGATGATGATAATAATAATAATAATAATAATGATAATAATAATAATAATAATAATAATAATAATAAATAATAATAATAATAATAATAATAATAATAATAATAATAATAATAATAATAATGATAATAATAATGATAATAATAATAATAATAATAATAATGATGATAATAACAATAATGATATGATAATAACAATGATAATACAATAATACAACACCACCAACGACAACAACAATACTATTACTATTACTACTACTACTACTAAATAATAAAAATAATAGTAATAATGAATAAGATATTAATGATAATAACATTGACAACAACAGCAATCACATGTTATGAGTCATCTTTATCACCTAAATATATTTCCCATTCATTCATCGTGGGGGAATAATTTGCATAATTGCTGTGTACGAATTTAATGTTGAAATTTACGAGTGATTAGATGCAGGAACGAAATCATAATATCTGTAAATTCGAAATTTGTAATTTTTTTTTTTTTTTTTTAACTCCCCCTTAACTAACCTAATACTGTAAAATTGATCTGGTTTACGATAGAAATTAATGTATTTTTTCAGTGCTTGAATATGATGTTATAAAATTCTGATAATTAGGTTATCATAGATTCCGAAATTTAGTCACGTACTGCACCGCATGAGACAGCATGGGAGGGCGAGGCAAGAGTAACCATGCATAATTAGGAAAAAAAAATAAAAAGAGGTTTATCAAACATGCATATATACGAAGAGGATAAACTCGAATAAAGTAATTGAATGAAACAAGTTACAATAAACACGCATACACGAGGATCTGATAAACTAGAAAATAAATAAATAAATAAAATTATATAGAATAAATACCAATACATAAAGGGGAATAGACGTGATATGAATAAATGTGAATAAACATAGA
>NC_051389.1:11207176-11214676 GCF_015228065.2 Penaeus monodon
AATACCTCACAAACCCCCATTGCCCTGCAAAAACTGCAAAAGGGCCATAACATGAAAACTCCATCTTTCCAAGGCCTTTTGAAAAACCCTTACGATCTACGTCACAGGGCCCTTTCTTATCTCCAGGTCGGGGAGGCGGAGCCCGAGTACCGCTATGACCCCGAGGGACGCCCTACGGGGAGAACCACACGGGATCTTCCTGGTTCTTCCCCGTGGCTGTCGTCTCCGCCGTCGTCAGCCCCGTGGTAAACCCTGCTTTCGGGCCAGCGTTTATGAAGACGAGGGAAAAGGGAGAGAAAACGGGAGAGGAAATGCGTTCGTTTCGGTGTGCTCGACGTTCGCTTTGGTCAGGTGTTTCGATACACACACACACACACATGTGTGTATAGTATATATATAATCAATATATAAATATATATAATATATATATATATATAGTATATATAAACAAGATAATATAAATATATATATATTTTCATATTTTTATATCTATATAGCTTTTTAATCTTTTCTTGATATTATAGATATCTTATATAAAAAGATATATTAGGTGGTGTATGGTTTGTGTTGTGGTGTGTGGTGTTTGTGTGTGTGTGTGTGTGGTGCGATCACACACACACAAACACACACACACACACACACACACACACCCTCACCCCCACACAACGCCACCCAAAACACACAACACACACACGACAAACCAAAAAACACAACACACAAACACACCACACACACAACAACAATATATATATATATATATATATATATATATATATATATATTTTATATATATATATTGTATATATATTTATTATTATATATGTTTTTTGTTTATATATAGTTATATTATTATTTTTTTATTATATTGTTATTGCGTGTATATAATCCCACCCATTTAAAATCTACTTCTATAAACTATCTTTACTCATAGCCTGTATTTGAATTAACATTTGCAAGCTCACTTTTTTATTATTTTTAAATATTTTTTATTTTTTCATTATCATTATTATTATTTAATAATAAAATTATTCACCAAAAATATAAAGATTCTCGTGAACTAGTTTATCAAATAATTGAAGCTGTAAATTATCCGTCTAAAGATTAAAGCTTAATAACTTTAACAGCTCTTGACAGATTAATATTTAAGCTCTGCTTAATGTTTGTTTAAATCTTATATAATCGCTTTTATAATAAAAAAAGTATATATAGTTTTTTATTTATCTATTTATTTATTTATTGTCAATATTTATTTATCATTATTATTATTATTATTATTATTATCATTATTATTATTATTATTATTATTATTATTATTATTATTATTATTATATTATTATTATTATTTATTATTATTATTATTATTATTATTATTATTATTATTATTATTATTATTATTATTATATTATTATAATAATAATTATTATTATTATTTTTGCATAAGTTTCAGCTGATTTTATTAATTCATATCAAACTTCTTTTTTCAGTATGAATGTTCTTTGTCTTTATTAAACACTGAAAAATTTTTACGAATTCAAACAAGGAAGAAATAATATATATTTTAGTAAAGTTTTTTTCTCTTTTTGGCTTCTACTCAGAAACGAAATGACTTCCAAGATGAAGGGAGAAAGAAAAAAGAAGAGAGAAGAGAGAGAAGAGAGGAGAGAGAAGAAAAGAAATAAAACAGAAAAGCTTTTAAAGATATTAAAAATTGGGGGGTTTTTGGGGGGGGGGGTTTTTTGGGGGGGGGGGGAAAAAAAAAAAAAAAGGGGAAAAGAAAAAAAAAAGGGAAAAAAATAAAAAAACCCGGGGGGGCCCCCCCCCCCCCCCCTTTTTTTTTTTAAAAAATTTTTTTTTTTTTTTTTGGGGGGGGGGGGGGGGAAAAAACCCCCCGGGTTTTCCCCCCCGGAAACCCCCAAAAAAAAAAAAAAAAATTTTTTTTTTTTTAAAAACGGAAAAAAAAAAAAAATTTTTTTTTTAAAAAATTTTTTTTTTTTCCCCCAAAAAAATTTTTTTTTTTAAATTTTCTTTTTTTTTTTCCCCCTTTTTTTTTTTTTAAAAATTTTTTTTTTTTTTTTAATTTTAAAAATTTTTTTTTTTTTTTTTTAAAAAAAAAGGGGGGGGGGGGGGAAAATTTTTTTTCCCAATTTTAAAAAAATTTTTTTTTTAATTTTTAAAAATTTTAATTTTTTTTTAAAGGGGTTTTTTTTTTTTTTTTTTTTTAATTTTAATTTCCCCCTTTTTTTTTTAAAAAAATTTTAAAAAATTAAAAAAAAAAATTTTTTTTTTTTTCCCTTTTTTGGGTTTTTTGAAAAAAATTCCCCCGGGGGGGGGAAAAAAAAAAAAATTTAAAAATTTTTTTAAAAATTTTCCCCCTTTTTTTTTTTCCCCCCTTTTTTTTTTAAAAATTTTTTCCCCCCTTTTTTTTTAAAAAACCCCTTTTTTTTTTAAAAAAAAAAAGGAATTTCCAAAAAAAAAAACCCCCCCCCCCCCTTTTTCCCCCCTTTTCCCCCTTTCCCCCCAAAAAAAAAAAATTTTTTTCCCCCCCCCCCCCCTCCCCCCCCCCCTTTTTTTCCCCCCCCCCCCCCCCCCCCCCCCCACCCTTTTTTTTCCTTCCCCCCCCCCTCCCCCCCCCCCCCGGGGCCACCCCCTTTCCCCCCCCCCCCCCCCCCCAAAAAATTCCCCCTTTTTTTCCCCCCCTTTTTTTTTCCCCCTTTTCCCCCCCCCACCACCTTTTTTTTTTTTTTTTTTTTTTTAAAATTTTTTCCCTTTTTTTTTTTTTTTCCTTTTTTTTTTTTTTTTTTTTTTTTTTTTTTTTGGGGGTTTTTTTTTTTTTTTTTTTTCGAGCCCTTGGCACAACGCACACACACACATGTGTATATATATATAAAATATAATATTATATTATATATATATATATATATATATATATATATATATATATATATATAATATATATATAAGTGGTGTGTGTGTGTGTGTGGTGTGTGTTGGGTTTTTGTTTGTGTGTGTTGTGTGTTGTGTGTGTGTTTTGTTCTTGTTGTGTGTGTGTGTTGTGGGGTTGGGTTTTGTTTTGGTGTGTGTGGGTTGCTATCACACCCACACACACCAATATACGTGTATATAAGATCACCCTTCTATTTATAAATCTGTTCTAAAACTAAATCTTTACTCAATAGCCTGTAATTTGATTTAAACATATTGCAAAGCTCACTTTTTTATTTTGCTTTATTTTATTTTATTATTATTATCATCATTATTATTATTATTATTTACAGAATACAGAAAATTACGTCACCCAGAAATATAAAGCAATTCTCGTGACACACTTTTTACGTCAGAAATAGATTGAAGCTGTCAATATATCCGTCTAAAGGTATTACAAGAGTTTAATAACTTTTACAGCTCTTGACAGATTAAATAAGCTTCAATGTGCTTAAATCTTATATAATCGCTTTTTTAATAAAAAAAGTATATATAGTTTTTTATTTATCTATTTATTTATTTATTGTCAATATTTATTTATCATTATTATTATTATCATTATTATTATTATTATTATTATTATTATTATTATTATTATTATTATTATTATCATTATTATTATTATTATTTTGCATAAGTTTCAGCTGATTTTATTAATTCATATCAAACTTCTTCTTTCAGTATGAGTGTTCTTTGGTCTTACATTAACACTGAAAATTATTAGCGAATGTCAAACAAGGAAGAAAATAAATATATATTCTAGTAATGTTTTTTTTTTTCTCTCTTTTGGCTTCTACTCAGAAACGAAATGAACTTCCAAGATGAGAGGGAGAAAGAAAAGAAGAAGAAGAAGAAAAGAGAAGCTAAAATATTATCTTCTTAGCTCAATATTTTCCAAGCAGTTATAACACCGATATTGCAGAACCCCAATACAATAGGAATCCTCTCGCTCCCGCTCACAAACTTTACCGAGCACTCGAGTCTTACGAAATATAGAACATCTTTCAAAAGGAATTTCCCTGAAATATTTCATTCAGAGCTCCCCTCCTCCTCCTCCCCCCCCTCCCTCCCTCCCTCCCTCCTCCCCACTCTCTTCCCCCTCCTTCCCTCCCTCTCCCTCCCTTCCTCCCCCTCTCTTCCCCCCTCCTTCCCTCCCTCTCCCTCCCTTCCTCCCCACTCTCTTCCCCCTCCTTCCCTCCCTCTCCCTCCCTTCCTCCCCACTCTCTTCCCCCTCCTTCCCTCCCTCTCCCTCCCTTTCCCCCCCCCACTCTTTCCCCCCTTTTCCCCCCCCTCCCCCCTACACCCCCCAATCCCTCCCTTAAACAATTTGGGTTACTTCCCCCCCCCCCCCCCATGAAATGAGGCGCCCCTGGGGATGACGTCAGGAAAAAAAAAGGTTTCTTCCCCTGGAGGTTTTTGGAACCCGGGGGGGTTCCTAAGCTGGGCATTCGTGGAATTTTGGGGTTTAAGGTTTAGAGAAAACGGTTTTAAGCTTATGATTGTTTTTGAGGCAAAAAGGGCAAAGGTTTTTAAAGCAAAAATAGAGCGTGGAAAAATATGCGACGATTTTATTTTTCCCCACACGCTCTCGCTTTCTCTCTCTCTCTCTCCTTTTCCCCTTTGTCTTTCCTTTCCTCTCTCTCCCCTCCTCTCTCTCTCTCTCCTCTTTTCTCTCTTTCTTCTCTCTCTCTCCTTCTCTCTCTCTCTCTCTCTCACTCTCCTCTCTCTCTCTTTTCTTTCTCTCTTTCCCCTCTCTTCTCTCTCTCTTCTCTCTCTCTCTCTCTCTCCCCTCTCTTTTCTCAATCTCTCTCTCTCTCTCTCTCTCCCTTTTTCTCGGGCTTGTTTGTCTGTCTGCCTGCATGCCCCCCTCCTGCCGGCCACGCCTGCCGGGTTTCTTTTTCTGCCCTTCTCCTTTTCTCCCCTCTCGCCTTTTCTCTCTCTCTCTCTTTTCTTTTCTATCTCTTCTTTTTCTCTTTTTCTCTCTCTTCCTCTCTTCTCTCTCTCTTCCTCTCTCTCTCCCCCTCTTTCTTTTGTCCTTTTTGGGCCGTTGCCTGCCTGCCTGCCGCCTGCCGGCCCGCCTGCCCGTCTGCTTTCGGGCTCTTTTTTTGTGTCATATCTCTGTCTCTCCTCTTTTTCTGCCTTTTGGGTTTCCCCTTTTTGGGGTGAATTTAAAAAAAATTGGGAAAAATTGCCCCCGTCCCCGCCGTTTTACTATTTTACTTTTTTAAAGAAAGAGTTTTTTGTAAACTTTTTAAACCCGGGTTCTAGTTTTCCTTTTTATTCGTAATTTTTTTTTAGTTGGAAAATCATAAATCCAGATGTAAGCAGTGGTGGGAAAAATCTCCAAAGTTTACAAAGCAGTACTAAGGAGCGCCCCAATGCAGTTTCTCTCTCCTTTCTCTTTTTTTTATTCTCTCTCTTCTTCCCCTCTCTCTCTCCCCTTTTCTTATTCTCTTTCCCCCCTTTCCTTTTTTTCTCCTCTCTCCCCCTCACTCCTCCCTCCTTCTCCCTCTCCTTCCCTCTCTCTTTTTTCTCTTCTTTTCCCCCCCTCTCTCTCTCTCTCTTCTTTCTCCCTCTCTCTTCTTTTCTCTCCCTCTCTCTCTTCTTTTTCTCCTTTCCTTTCCTCTCTCCTTTTGTCTCCCCCCTGCCCCCCCCCCCCCCCCCCCCCCCCTTTTCCCCTCCCCCCTCCTTTCCCCTCCCTCCCCCTCTCTCTCCCTCCTTCCCCCTTTCCCTTTTTGTTGTCTGTTTTTTCCATTTTCTTTTCTCTCCTCCCTTCCCGGCCTTTTTTTTCCCCCCCCTAACCTCCCCCCCTTCCCTTTCCCCCCCTAAAAATTTTTTTTCCCGTGCTTTTCTTTCTTTTTGTAAATTTTAAATTTTTCCCGTACTTTAAATAGCCCCCCCCGTGTTTCCCCCCTAAAAAGGAAAAAAAAAAATAAAAAAAAAAAAAAGATTTTTTTTTAAAAAAAATCCGGAATGGTTGGTTTCCCTTTCCTTTCTATTTCCCTTTTTATCATTATTTTTATTTCTATATATTCCCCTGAAATTTTTATGAGGGTGGGCGATGATTTCATACCCTTTCCTTTTTATTATTTTTTTTATTTTTCCCTTTTTTAAAAGGCCGTTCTTTGATAGCTCCCGCCCGTATTTTGCGCTCCCCCCCCCCCGTTTCACCCGGGATCCAGATGAGGGGCACGTAAAAAGAGGTACCGGGGAAGTAGGCCGTTCCCAAAGTTTTTTTCAATTTTCTTTTTTTCTGTTCTTTTTTAGGGGAAGAGGGAAAGAAGGAGGGAAGGAAAAGAGAGAGAGGAGATGAGAGGAGAGAGGGGGGAGGGGAGAGGGGGGAGAGGGGGAGAGAAAAAGAGAGGAGAACGAAAAGAGGAAAAGGAAGGGGGAGGGGAGAGAGGGGAAAAGGGGAGAGAAGAGAGATGAGGGGGAGAGAAAAGAAGGGGAGAAGGGGAAAGGGGGAGAAAAGAGAATGGGGGAGAGAGAAAAGAGAAGAGAAGGAGAAGGAAGAGAGAAGAGAGAGAGAGAGAGAAGAGGAAAAAGGGGAGAGAGACGAGAGAAGAAAAGGGGGAGAGATGGGGAGAGAGGGGGAGAAGGGGAGAGAGGGGGAGAGAGAGAGAAGAAAAGAAAGGGGGACGGGGAAAAACACCCAAAAAACACAACCCCACATACACACACAAAACCAAAACACCACACCCCACACACAAACACCACACACACACACACCCACAAACACACACACCCACAACCCGACACACACACATATGTAATATATATATAATTATATAAATATATATAATAAAAATTATAAATATATATATAAAATTATATATATATATATAGATATATATATTAAAATTTTTAAAATATATATATTAAAATATGGGGTGGGGGGTGTGTGTGGTGGTGTGTGTTGGGGGTTTTGGGGGTGTGGTGTGTGGGGTGGATATAATATATAATAATATATATAATATTAAATTTATATGGTTTTTTTTGGGGTGGGGTTTGGGGTGTGTGTGTGTGTGGGGTGTGTGTGTATATATAATAATATATTTTTTTTTTTTTTTTTTTTTAGAGGGGGGGGGGGGGGGGGGAGAGAAGGAGAGAGAGAGAGAGAAGAGAGAAAGGGGAAAAGAGAAAAGAGAGGGGAGAGAAGAGAAAGAGAGAGGGGGAGAGAAGGGGAGAGAGAGAGAAAAAAGAGAAAACAGAGAGGAGAGAGAGGAGAGAAGAGAGGGGGGAGAGGAGAGAGAGAGAGAGGGACGAGAGGAGGAGGGAGAGAGAGAGGAGAGGAGAGAGGGAAAAAGAGAGAGAGGAGAGAAAGAGAGGGAGAGAGAGGGGGGAAGGGGAGAATTAAGAAGGGGGGGGGGGAGAGAGAGAAAGGAAGAAAAACCCAAAGGGGGGGGGACGAAGGAGGGGGGGAAAAGAGAGAGAAAAGAGAAGAGAGGAGAGGGGAGAAAAGGAGAGAGAACGAGAAGGGGAAAAGAGGAGGGGGGAGAAAAGAGGAGAGATAGAGAA
>NC_051389.1:11234676-11242176 GCF_015228065.2 Penaeus monodon
GGGGGGGGAGAGAGAGAGAGAGAAAAAAAAGGGGGGGAAAAAAAAAAAGAGAGAAAAAGGGGGGAAAAGGGGGGAAAAAAAAAAAAAAAAAAAGAGAAGGGGAAAAGAGAGGGAAAAAGGGGGGGAAAAGAGAGAGGGAGAGAGAGCGGGAAAAAAAAAGAGAGAGAGGAAAGGGGAGAGAGAGAGAAAAAAAAAAGAGAGGGGGGGGGAAAAAGAAGGGGGAAAAGGGGGGAAAAAAAAAAAAAAGGGGGGGGGGAAAAAAAAAAAAAAAAAAAAAAGGGTAAAAAAAAAAAAGGAAAAAAAAAGGAAAAAAAAGGAAAAAAAAAAAAAAGGGGAAAAAAAAGGGGAAAAAAAAAAAAAAGGAAAAAAAAAAAAACCCCCCCCGGGGGGGGGGAAAAAGGGGGGAAAAAAAAAAAAGGGGGGGAAAAAGGGGAAAGGGAAAAAGGGGTTTTTTTAAAAAATTTTTTCCCCCTTTTTTTTTTTTTTTTTGGGGGGGGGGTTTTTTAAAAAAGGGGGGGGGGGCCCCGGGGGGGGGGGGGGTTTTTTAAAAAGGGGGGGGTTTTTTAAAAAAAAAGGGGAAAAAAACAAAAAAAACCCAAAAAAAAAAAAAAAAAAACAAAAAAAAAAAAAAAAAGGAAAAAATTTAAAAAAAAAAAAAAATTTAAAAAAAAAAAAAAAATTTAAAAAAAATTTTGGGGGAAAAAAAGGGGAAGAGAGAGAGAGAGAGAGAGAGAGAGAAAAAAAGAGAGAGGGAGAGAGAGAGGAGGAGAGAGAGAGAGGAGAGAGAGGGGAGAAAGAGAGGAGAGAGAGAGAGAGAGAATAGAGAGAGAGAGAGATGAGAGAGAGAGAGGAGAGAGAGAGAGAGAGAGAGAGAGAGAGAGAGAGAGAGAGAGAGAAAATCTGCTGTTACTTTTATTATTTTCTTATCTTTATTTTCTTTTTTTTGTTTTGTCATTCTGAGAAAAATAGATTTGTGCCGTGTAGCTTTATACCGCAATATCTTCACAGTTCAATTTGGCCACGTTGAAATATGATAACTTCCTACCATTGAACAATTCTCCAGTGCCTCAGATATGCTTCAAAATAACAATTACAGTCACAAAATAATAATAACAAAAACAAAATAACAATAACAATAACGGAGTAACAACATCCAAAAAACAATGGCAATATCAATAACAATGATAGTAATAATAATATCAAGCTAACAGCAACAATAACAATAACAGAACACTAACAATATAACGATGATTACACAAACATCGATCAAAAGCAATAAAAACAGACCCAAACCCGCCCCTCGATGTGCCAGCGAAGCGACCCCGCCAGATGGACCGAGAAACAGCAGCTGACGAAGATGCTGCGACAAGGATCATCTTCCGCGGGGATTATCCTCATAAATATCCTGGCCGTTCTCAGTACCTGAAGGTGTGGGGTGTCGGAGGTCGGCTGCCGGAGTGTTCCTTGGGGGTGAAGGGGGTCGGAGGGAGGGAGGGGGTCGGAAATGGGTGTGGGTGGGGTGGGTGTGGTTACGGGAGGGAGGGAGGTGTCCTGGCTCTTCGGATAAGGGTGAAGACGGTTAGCGAATGCAGGGCTTATGCGTTCACAAAAAAAGAAAAGAAAATCCCACACAAAAGAAAAAAAAAAAATCACAAAAAAAGAAAGTTTACAAAAAAAGAGAGAAAAAAAATCCCAAAGAGGAAAAAAAGGGAAAACTATTGGGCATAGGACGGTAATTTTTGGATGGCAGGGAGATGAGCGTGGAGCTATATAGAGGTCCCTCACTAGGACCTCCTAGTGGGCTCTTAGACGGTGTCCGGCCGCTGTATCGGCCTCGGTGGCCTCTTGGGAAGCAATGTCTTTCGCAAGTGACTGAAGTTGCACGGAAAGACTTCCTCACTAGCCCTAAATCGAACCCTGTGGGCGAGAAAGACGCCCAACTTCGGCTCGTCGAACCCGGAAACAGGCGGAATAGAATGTGCTCTGTCTATTTTTTATGTAGGCTGGGAGATCGGCCGAGTGGTTGGCCTTCAGCGATCACGTTTAATCCGATCATTCTCCCTCTTCCAGTTAGGGCTCGCTGAGGCCTGGCCACTCGAAGCCGCCCTCTCCCAATTCCGCCTCGAGCCAGAAACCCGGCTTCTTCCCGTCGCCACGCGCGCGTTACTCCGCCTCGAACCAGGACCCCGGCTACATCACGCCGCCGCACGCTACGTTTAGACGTCTCTGTCAAGGGGACTGACTCTAACACTGACCTCATTGCGAGTGTTGTTAGTTCGCTTAATGGAAAAATTGTGTTTCTCTCTCTCCCCCCATGTAATCTAACATGATTATCAAGTCTTCACTTTATATCTGCTTAATATGTTTTGTCGTTGCTTCCACTCAATTACTAGGGCTCCTGAGGTCGTTGGCCTGTGTGGTGGTCTACCCTTCCCTTCTTTCCCTCTTAAGTTCATTAAATCCAAACAGAAAATAAAACTTACTCGTGTTCTTTATCAGTCCCATTAAACAAACAAAACGCCCTCCTCTGATGATTAAGGCTTCCCAGATATTCCAGAAGTTTATATTGGTAATAGGCCTAAGGCCTTCATCTTCCTGCGATTTTGCTACCCTAGCAATTAGTAGTTGTAGTAGTAGTAGTAGTAGTAGTAGTAGCAGTAGTAGTAGTAGTAGTAGTAGAGTAGCAGCAACAGTAGTAGTAGTAAAAGTAGTAGTAGTAGTAGTAGTACGGGTGGTAGAAGTAGTAGTAGTAGTAGTAATAGAAGTAGTAGTAGTAAGAAGTAGAAGTAGTAGTAGTAGTAGTATTAGCACAGCAGCAGTAGTAGTAATAGTAGTCGTAATAGAAGTAGGAGTAGTAGTAGAAGTAGTATTAGTATTAGTAGTAATAGTACGTATTCATCAGAGAGATAATTTCTTGTAAGTTGTTGTAAGTCTATTCTGTGATCCAGATCTCTGAATCGGACAACCTGCAAAACTCGCAGGCCCTTCTACAGGCGCGCAGAACGTTTTTTCCCATCGCTTGCCGACAGACTTATCCCCCGTCGGGAGATGAACGAGGTCGGCGCACCCAGTCTTACGACGATGGCCGCAGTGTTGTCGCCGTCGATCTCTGCAGACGACAACAAACTCTCCTGCGGACGTGTAAATCTCAGCACGTTAGCCACTACTTTCAGGCTCTGTTTACACGCCACAGCCTACAAGCGGCTCTTGTGCTGTTAGATGTATCTGGAATGGCTGCGAGAATTCTTCAATAGAGTCTTTTCTGGACTTTACCTCTCGTCACTTGTCGGCGTTGCTCTCGCCACTTGTCTTCGGCGCAATCGGTGTATGCTTCAGCAGTCGAGCCTCTTGGGAGAAACAAGGAAACCAGGTAAGTTTTATGAAAAAAAAGATAAGCATTATGAAACAGGGTAAGTATTATGAAACGAGGCGTCGATCTCTGCAGACGACAACAAACAAGGTTAGTTTTATGACACATGGTAAGTATCATTATAACATTTACTCCCTTAGTAAAGCTCTAAACTGAGACGTTTCCTCGCATCAACTGATGCAAGTTCATGAGGAGGCAAGGGAGGCGTCGCACCGCCTTTCGACACAGCGGACACTCCACCTGGCAGTTGTATCTTTGTCTCCTCTTAGCTGTCTTGCTGAACCTGGGACATCAGGATCATCCTTGTCGTCTTCATCCCATCATCTTCTCCTTTAACGTCAATCTGAGCTTCATCACCTGAGGTTGAGATCTCATGCAGAGCGATCACTTTTATCCTTTCCCTCGTGGTTGACAAGCTGGCTGTGAATGTTGGCAACTGTATTGGCGCAAAGTGCGACAGGGAAGTTCACTCTAAAAATCAAGTTAGTGGTGGTTATAGTTATTGCTGCTGCAACGTGTTATATTACAGGAGACAATGAACAACTGAGACTTCTACTACGCACTGCTTGCGGGATGTCGCCTTTCTTGTTCTTATCTGGCGCAAGATCTAGGTATCTTTGGTCATTGCTGCCCAGTATTCATGGCACTCTCTTATCTTTTCATTATTGTCTTAGTTGTTTCCACTTATCTTCCTTTTCGGTCTCCTGCCTTCGATAGTCTAATGCTATCTGTGCTGGCAAACTGGTGTCTCTCACTTTCGTCCGAGTCTGCAAGAGAGCCTTCCTCCTCTGTTCGTCCCCTTGACGTCTGCCGATTTATATCCAGCTTCTCTTCCCTGCTTTCCTCTTTATGAAGAAAAAGATTCTGCTTCAGAAGGGAGCGAGTGTTCTCGACAACTGTATCTTTTCTTGCAGCTGTCATACTAAAGGAACTCTTGTATCATCCTCCGAGTTATACTTATCATTATCCTCATTGTCCAACTCACCATGCTGCTTGTGTTATTTCAGCTGTTGCTGCTGGTAGTACTCCTCCCTACCAGTCTTCCTCTTTCTCTCCTCCTCCTCACCATCATTCTTATTCCGTCTCTATATTTTCTTTCTTTCTTCCTCCTCTCTTTCCATTCACTAGGACGGGACCGGTGGTAGTTTCTCCTTCGTCGCTCAAGAAGTCTCCCGTTTTGCGTTCAGTTTCCTTGGATATGCGTAAATTGGGGTCGACGTCGCTGTCTACGCTCTTGTCCACCTTCTTCTTCTCCTTCTTCTTCCTCGTCGCTGTAACTGCAGTGCATTGTGTCTATTGTAGCACCGCAGCCTGTTAATCAGTCTTGGAAGGAAGAGCAATGCGAAACAGGACGGGGCAGCTATGCTATAGAAATTCAAAGGGTGAACTATGAGTCATAATAGCGACATGTGCGACCAGATTTACAGACACATATACACACCACATAGAGAAAGAGATATACAGATAGATAGACAAACACACACACACACACACACACACACACACACACACACACACACACACACACACACACACACACACACACCACACACACACACACACACACACATATATATATATATATATATATATATATATATATTATATATATATATATATATATATATATATGTATATATAATATGTATTATGTATGTATATGTATATGTATATATATATATATATATATATATATATATATATATATATATATATATATATATATATATAGAGAGAGAGAGAGAGAGAGAGAGAGAGAGAGAGAGAGAGAGAGAGAGAGAGAAACATATACACACATATGAACTTCACGAGTAGATAGCACTTAGGTAGCTAAGTATTAATTCACTGGAGAATTCAGATAAAAACAAACATATTCTTGCTTATCAACATTTCTCGTAAATTCCATGATAGACGAAAGCCTAGGTCAACTGTCAGGTCAGCAAAAGGCAAGACAGAGGAGTACAGGAGAGTGAAAGGGCTGCAAGAAACACCGCGATCGCAGGAAGTTCGTCCCCAGCGCACATCGTGGGCTAACTTGGTTATATATTAGTCAGTTGATTAACTAGCAAGATTGTGTATATGTATATATATATATATATATATATATATATATATATATATATATATATATATATATATACATATATATATATATATATATATATATATAATATATATATGTGTGTGTGTGTGTGTGTGTGTGTGTGTGTGTGTGTGTGTGTGTGTGTGTGTGTGTGTGTGTGTGTGTGTGTGTGAGGTAAGAGAGAGAGGAGAGAGAGAGAGAGAGAGAGAGAGAGAGAGAGAGAGAGAGAGAGAGAGAGAGAGAGAGAGTAACTGAATGAGTAAGCCCACGAGCGCATCCACAAGCACACGAATATATGGAGGAACTTCACCCCGCAATCAACCACCCAAAACCCAACTCCCCCCCCCCCCCCAACGCTCAGCATAGCCAGACAATAACATCAGCCTCGAGATTAATTCAGCGAAAGAACAACACTCCCAAATCCAGCCTGTTCTTCTCCTCCTTGTTCACTAGGTCGTTGAAGAACAATATTCCCCCTGATTTACGCGTCGTGCTATCGACTCCCCGCGGCTGTGGACTCCATCATCCTCCCCCTAAAAAATGCTCTAACTAATTATCGTTGCGTTTGTGACCCCGCGGCACATGATAGTCTTGGAAACCTAAGCCGGGCTGATCAAAGTCTGTTTCTTGTTCTTGCTGACAGGCGGTCCAAGCAGATGAGAGGGAGTGCCACACACACACACACACAAGCGTACACACGAGCATATACACGCGTATTCATTCACATATAAACGCGCAGGCGTATGTAGAAACACACATAAATATTAATACAGGCATACTAACACACAGACACACTCACGCACAAACACAGACACATCCAAACTCGTACACACGCACATAAATACACACTTGTACACACAGTTACACTTACACACACACACACACGCACATATGTTATGTATTTTTTTGTCCTGTCAGTCTTAATAGGAAAAGCTATAAATACTGCATCTTTTATATAACTCTCGCATCTGTGGTGTATGTAGAAAAACGAGATATAAAGTACATTTGTTTATTTAATAATTATTTGTTTAATCTATATCTATTTGTCTATCTGTGACTGTCTGTCTATCCATATCTAAGTCTATCTATCTATATCTAAATCTGCCTACTATATCTACATCTATCTATCAATATCTACATCTGTCTGTCTACATCTATGTGTGTATGTATGTATCTATATATACAGCTATATATCTATCTATACCTATGTCTATCTATCTATCTCTGGCTACAGCTATCTATCTATCTAGCTGTCCATTTATCTTTCTGGCTGTCTACCTATGTATGTGAAATATATACAGAAATGTGTATGATTTTCACGTTTTATATTCAAATATATGAATAAATTTCAACGGAAACAAAAGAACAGATTCACAGTGCAAGCGTCGTGTCCGAGCAAGACGGTCATAAGACACCACTGTCTGCAAGCAAAGATAATCATGGTAAATATATATTCAAAATTCAATGTTAAAATACTTCATTACCTGAATTACAATGGTTATTATCTTTATCTATTTATTTATTTATTATTTTTACATGAATGATGGATTTGTACTGTAGATAAGCGAAAGATAAACTTGATATTAACGTTATTACATCTACATTAATCTTTTTCTTATATTTGTAGACCTGAAGTCATTTAAGAATTTAGATAATATTCCTTCAGATTGACATTAAAGATATTCGAATTATGAACTTTTAGAATATCTTGTAGTAACTAATTTCAAAACATGGCATCTGTGGTATCCCAGTTTCGTATCACATGTAGTATGTAGTCTCGTTTAAACACCTGTTATGCTGCCTATAGTTTCGAGGAGTGAAGTGGCACTCTGGAGAGTCTCCTGGAATATATTTACGAATGCGTGTGTCAGTTTAATTACATTTGTACTGTACTTTTAACCTTTTGAATTTGTTTATATGTGGGGTAAATGTGGATTTAGTTATTTACAGTGTTAAATGCTGCTCTCACGGCGGTGTTTTTTTTAATGAAGAGGGATGGTGATGATAAACAGAAATATAAGTGTAATGAAGTGAAATAACGAGAGTG
>NC_051389.1:11259676-11262176 GCF_015228065.2 Penaeus monodon
AAAAAAAGAGAAGACATATATAAAGGAATACAAGAAACGGAGATAACAGAAATAGCTTTTATGTTATGCGTGTGGCTCTGTGTGATTGTGAGAGGGGGGGGGGGTAAGTGAGTGAATAAGTTGGGGAATTAGTGAGTGAATGAGTGAGTGGGTGAGTGAGTTTGTGAGTGAGTGAGCGAGTTTGTGAGTGAGTGGGAGAGTGGCATGAATGCATGATAGACAATAAATGAACGATTGAGTAGCGAGTAAATGAATGAGTGAGTTTAGTGAGTGGGTGAGTGAGTGCATGAGTGAGTAAGTACAAGAGTGAGTGAGTGAGTGCATGAGTAAGTACATGGGTGACTGAGTGTATGAGCGAGTAAGTATATGAGTGAGTGAGTGAGGGCATGAGTGAGTAAGTACAAGAATGAGTGCATGAGTGAGTGAGTGAGTGAGTGAGTGAGTGCGAGTCAGTGAACGAGTGAGAGAGAGGAAGATAGAGAGAGAGAGGGAGTGAGAGAGAGAGCGAGAGAGAGAGAGAGAGCGAGAGAGAGAGAGAAGAGAGAGAGAGAGAGAGAGAGAGAGAGAGAGAGAGAGAGAGAGAGAGAGAGAGAGAGAGAGAGAGAGAGAGAGGAGAGAGAGAGAGAGAGAGAGAGAACAAGAGAGAGAGAGCGAGGTGAGCGAGCGAGCGAGTGAAAGAGTGAGCGAGTGGCTGGCTGTTTGAGTGTGCTATATCTCTCAGCCGATATAGAATATCTCACAAATCTATTCCCGGTTGAAGATTCAGCCCAGCCCTCTCGCCGACTCGCTAATGATGAACGCCAAATGAATGTCTGTGCTCATTATGCAAGCGCAAACATTCTCACCTCTGCAACATTAATGGAGCTGATGTTAACCAGACTCAAATAAAACTCGTGCTCAATGTCTTCACGGAATTGCATCTTGCTGTTGCCATGGGATGTTGATTTTGGCCTTTGAAGATTTACCAGCGCTCACCTGTCTTTCAGAAACTTTTAGAAAATCAATTTCTTGTGATCATTTCCACATGTAAATAAATAGACAGGAAACAAAAATATCATAAACATCCATAAAAAAAAAAACTATAATAAATTTCTAAAATTCCCAGATATACATTAACAACATTCAAAACTGAAACACACACCAGACGAACCAATATAACCGATAGTCTTAAAAATCCTCAACACTTCCCGGCAGGACCAAACGACAGCACAGCGTCACAGCCTAGTAACCGCACTGCTTGCCGTTGTAAAAGTCACAGCAGAACAACGCCACAGGCCCGTGCAATGTCCTAATGGATATGGCAGGATTATCGAAGGGCCGATTCAAAGAGGCGAGACCACTTGCCTTCAGTCAGCGGCTGTTTGCAGGCCTCTTCGTCGTAATATTAAGACTGACGAGGGTGTGTAGATAGTGAGCGAAGGAAGGAAGTTCGAGGGGATTTCAAAAATCGAAGGAGAGAGAGAGAAAGAGAAAGAGAGAAAGAGAGAGGGGGGGGAGGGCGAGAGAGAGGGCGAGAGAGAGAGAGAGAGAGAGAGAGAGAGAGAGAGAGAGAGAAAATGGGATAAAAACAGATCAATAGATCGATGGATAGATAGATAGAGAGAGAGAGAGAGAGAGAGAGAGAAAGAGAGAGAGAGAGAGAGAGAGAGAGAGAGAGAGAGAGAGAGAATAGAGAGAGGTCCGACAAATTTTCGCAAAAAAGTGTATATATATGTATACACTCATATGTATACACATTATATACATACATACACACACACACACACACACACACACACACACACACACACACATATATAATATAATATATATATATATATATATATATATATATATATATATATATATATATATATATATATATATATATATATAATATATAAATAAGAGAGAGAGAAAGAGAGAGAAAGAAATAGAGAGAAAATAAGAGACAGAGAGAGACACACACTAAGAGAGAGAAATCCGAGAGGCTTCCCCAAACACGCACTTAGACGTCAGGTCAAGTTTAGATTGTCTCTGAAGACTCGCGACTTGCACAAGCCAATATCAATCCTTGTAATCACGTTTGGACGAGAAGAGCACGACTTGGTTTTAGCTGTTATTCAGATTTCGTCTAATCTTTGAAACGAAAAGAGACAGATTTCTCCTTCCATGACGATCAGTATGAGGATAGTCACCTTCACGCAAATGAAGAAGAAAGAGAGGAAAAAAAGAAATGCTAATATAATAAAGGTCAAAATAGAAAAGAAATGGAAACAAGTAATAAAAGCCAGAATTACGTCACTGTTTGACGTCAGTTCGCGACACAGATAACTTTGAGAGGATCAAAAGAAAATGTTAAATCTTGTTACTATGTTCAGCTCTGAAACGATATTTACTTTTTTCCTTTGATTTGTTTTGACTTTTAAAGATCTGTATATTGTTATAAACGATATTCTTTCACAACAAATGAGTGTGAGATTTGGAAATACCTACGATAATAAGAATCATGTTGGAGATG
>NC_051389.1:11299676-11304676 GCF_015228065.2 Penaeus monodon
TCTGTTTCTGTGTGTGTGTGTGTGTGTGTGTGTGTGTGTGTGTGTGTGTGTGTGTGTATGTGTATACATACATACATACATACATACATACATGCATTCATACATACGTACACACACACACACACACACACACACACACACACACACACACACACACACACACACACACACACACACACACAAACATATATATATATATATATATATATATATATATATAATATATATATTATATATATATATATATATATATATATATATACATAAATATCTATGATAATAGAATATATAGATTATAGATGTATATATAATAGATTTATAGACATAGATATAGTATAGATATAGATATAGATATATAATATATATAAAAACATACATAAAGTGACACCTTTTTTTAAGTAACAATATATCTATCAGCCTCTCTATCTATGCATTTGCATGCAATCACGTGTTTATTTTGTTGTTGTTCTTCTTCTTTTCTTGTTCTTGTTCATGTTCTTGTTCTTGTTCTTTCACGTATGAATACCGCGTGTGTCCTTCTCAAAGCGTCCCCATCATCACATCTTTGGCCTGGTATTTATGGGGATTCTGCCATGCACAATTTATCATGCACACTCACGGGAAGTTGGTCTTAACGAGCGTGACCCGCCATCATGCGTCTCCGGATGTCATTCTGTTGTGGGACAGGGATACGTATGTTTGTTTGTTTGTTTAGTTGTCGGTTGGGTGGATGGTGTGCGTGTGTTTGTGTGTCACGCACACACACACACACATACACACACACATACACACACACACACACACATACACACATATACACACACACACAAACACACACATTTCTATCTCCATGTCTCTCTATTTATCTTGCTATCTATGTATCTATCTATATGTTTGCGTGCCTGTGTGTGTGTCTCTGTGTGTGCGTGCACGTATTTCCGTGACTGCGTGAGTGGCTTTGTAAATATGTGTATGTGTGTGAGCGTGTGTTCGTGAATATCTATGGACGAAAAACGAATCACATAAAAAACAACAAAAAAACAACAGATAACTGAATTAAAAATGCATTTTTTTCCACTCAAATCCAACACACACGATCTTCACAAAATCGCACAAAAAAATATTTCAATAAATCACCACCATATTCTCCTTTTACATTTCCACTTTTTTATGCTTGACCTTCGCGCCGTTCTGTTACAAAATTCGAAAATTAAAACAACAGTTTCCTGAAAATTTCCTTCGCCTCAGATTGATGCAATCACGCCCGACTTATGAAAGTGTCTTACATGAATAACATTATCATAATCATTTAAATAACATCACTTGATAATCTCTTACGAAAGTTTAGAATGGCCGTTGCTTTATATAAATTAATTAATCTTATAAATAGGCTGCGTCTGGGGCACAGACAATAGAACAGGATGAGAATGGAAGAAGAAGCGGATGACAGATAAGAGAGAAAATCAGAGAATACTATGAAGAGGGAGGAGGAGCAAGAGGAGGAGAGGGAAGAAGTGAAGAAGAAAGAGGAGGAGGAAGAAGAAAAGGAGGAAGAGCAAGAGAAGGAGGAGAAGGAGGAAGAGGAAGAGATGAAGGAGGAAGAAAAGGAGAAGGAGTAAGAGAATGGAGGAGAAAGAGGAGAAAAAGGAGAATGAATGAGGAGGAGGAAGAGGAGGAGGATAAACGAGGAGGAAGAGGAGGAGAATGAATGAGGAGCCGGTGGAGAAGAAGAACAGGAGAAAAAATGTAGATGAAATAAAGCAAAAATGATTGAAGAAAAGGAAGAAAAAGAGGGAGAAAAGTAAAGACTACTTAAAAAAAGAATAGATTTAGGGAAAGAAAGAAAAACAAAAGAAGAAAATAACAGTAAAAAGAAATGAAAAGAAAAAAAAAACAGAAAACATATACAGAAGGAAGAATACGATGAACGAACAGACAGGAAAGATCGAAGAAGAAGAAGAAAAAAAAGATGATAATGATGAAGAGGATGATGATAATGAAGGAAGAGATGAGGAAGAGAAAGAGATGATAAAAAATAAACAAGGTGAGTACAAGAACGTGAGAAAGAAATATAAAAAAAGGAAAAAGAAAAAAAGAACAAGCAATAACAAATGACAAAAGGAGAACAACAATAATTAACGAAGAAGAAAAATTGGGGAAAGAAGAACAAAGGAAGAAAAAGAAGAAGAAAAAGACAAAGGAAAAGAAGAAGAGTCGAGAAAAAAAAGAAAAAGGAACAAAAGTGAAGGAAGGGAATAAGAAAAAGGAAGAAGAAGAAGGAGAATAGGGAAAGAGGAAGAAAAGAATTAAAGAAAGAGCGAAGAAAGAGGAAAAGGAGAAGGAGCAATAGAAAGAGGGAGAAGAGAATAAAAAGAACTAAAAAGAGGAAAAAGAAGAGGAAAAGAATGTAGAAAGATGAAGAAGAGAAAAAGAAGGAGAAGGAGAAATATAGGAAGAGGAAGAAGAGCGAGAAAGAAAAAAACAATAACAACAAATAGACCCCAAAGAAAGAAAGAAGAAATAGACAGAAGAAGAGAGAAGGAGAGGATATGAGTGGACGCAGCACGCCCCCCCCCCCCCCCCCCCACGCCCCGCTCCCTCTTCCACAACGCCCCTCCACCCTCCACCCCCCCACCCTCCACATTCCACCCTCCACCCCCATTCTCCACCCCCACCCTCCACATTCCACCCTCCATCCCCATTCTCCACCCCCCACCCTCCACATTCCACCCTCCACCCCCCCTGCTCCCTCTTCCACAGTGCCCCTCCATCCTCCATCCTCCACTTTCCCCCCCCCCCCATGCCCGCTCCCTCTTCGATGGCGGCCCTCCACCCTCCACCCTCCATTCTCCACCTCTCATCTTTCCACCTTCCACCCTCCATCCCCCCCCTTCCCGCTCCCTCTTCCACCCTCTTCCCCCCCCCCCCCTTCCCCCCCCCTCCCTCTTAACCCTTTTCCCCAAACCCCCCCCCCCCGCCCCCCCTTCCTCCCCCCCCCCCACTCCCCCCCCCCCTTCCCGTTTCCTTTCTACCCTTTTCCACCCTCTCCCCCCCCCCACGCCCCCCTTCGCTCCACCCCCCTCCACCGCGTCATCTTCTGCGTACCCAGATCGACTTCAAGGAAAAACCAGAATGTGGAGTGTTTTTGTTCCCTGGATATTTTTTGTTGATCTTTTTTTTGTCTTTGTTTTGGTCTCCTTTTCCTTTTTTTTATGTTCTTTCTTGTTGTTTTCTTCTCTTTTTTGTTTACCTTTTTTTTTATATTTTTGTCTTTTGTATGTTTTTTTTTTTTTTTTTTTTGTGGTGGCGATGAGGTGAAGGGCTGAAAGGGGGGGGAGGGGGAGAAGGGGGGTTGGGGGGAGGGGGAGGGTATCTTCTGCCTTTTGTTTGGGTCCTCGAGTTTGTGATTTCTTTGTTGTTGTTTTTGTTGTTGTTTTTGTTGATGATGGTGAAGTCATGGAAATAGAGAAGGATAGAATTTTTTTTTCTTCTCCCTCTATCTCTCTCCGCCTCTCTCTCTCTCTCTCTCTCTCTCTCTCGCATTCCTCTCTCTCTCTCTCTCTCTCTCTCTCTCTCTTTCTCTCTCTCTCTCTCTCTCTCTCTCTCTCTCTTGTTTTATTTATTTGTTTATCTATTTTTATTGCCAAGAAAGGCTGAAGACATGATTTTTTCTTTTTACTTTCGTTTTCTTTTTTTCTTTTTTTTTCCTAATATACCCTGAGGTTGCAAGGTGTCGTCGGCTGAATAATCTTGGAACATATTGTGCATAATCTAAAACTGGTCATTTTGTAAGCACGAATACGTATGGATTATCGTAACCACTATTCTTAATTTTTGCATTTATTCATTGGTACAAAAATACGCCATTTTGTCTCCCATTAAAGCCAGAAATCAAAGAATACGAATAACTTCTTATTGTAAATATTTCCTTCACAATCCGAGGAGAAATTCTAGATCCAGTAAGCTTAAAATCTATCAAAATCTATTAATCTCTCAAAATCTAACGAAATTCTCACACTACACAAACGAAATTTATCATCAAAGGGCCCCCATCGACGCATGCAACATCATTTACGTCCCTGCAAATGATACAGAATAAATAAATAAATAAATAAAATAATGCAAGAATGCCACGTAGGAGGCGGTATGTCAGTGAGAGCAGACAGTATATGAGTCACCGTGATACTATGCTCGGTGACGTATTCGCAAGATGGTGTTGGGATTTTGTCCCTAAGGGCTATTTGGACGGCGAAGGAGGCGAAGAAAAAAATGGAGGAGGGAGGAGAGAAGGGAAGATGGTCTGGAGGAGGAGGAGGAAGGATGGAGGGGGGAGGAGGAGGAAGAGGAGGAGAGGGAGGGGAGGATGAAGAGAGGAGGAGGAGGAGGAGGAAGGAGAGGAGAAGGAGGAGAAGGCAGGAGGAGGAGGAGGAGGAGGAGGAGGAGGAGGAGGGGAGGATGAAGGAGAAGGAGAGGAGGAGAAGGAGGAGAAGGAGGAGGAGGAGAAGGAGGAGGAGGAGAAGGAGGAGGAGGAGGGAGGAGGAGGAGAGAAGGAGGAGAAGGAGGAGGAGGAGAAGGAGGAGGAGGAGAAGGAGGAGGAGGAGGAGGAGGAGGAGGAGGAGGAAGGGCAGATGGGGAAGGAGGAGGATGGCTGGAGGAGGAGGAGATTAAAAAAAGAAAAGAGGAAGCAGAGGATAAAGAAAAGAAGAAGAAAAAAAGAGGAGAGAAGAACCAACGAGAGAGAGAGAGAGAGAGAGAGAAGGAGAGAGAGAGAGAGAAATATATATATGTATATATATACATACATATATATATATATATATATAATCTATATATATATATATATATATTATATCACACACACACACACACACACACACCCAACACTGTTACCATTTTTCTCCAGCCGCCTCACCGAACGCCCATAAGGAACAGAAATACCACGGACGCCTCCTAACCCCCCACTCCCCCTCCTCCCCTCCCCCACTCCCCTCCCCCCTCCC
>NC_051389.1:11309676-11312176 GCF_015228065.2 Penaeus monodon
TTTATTTATCTTTGCAAGCCATTTGGGTTTTTATACCTTCAATACACTAAATGAAATACATAATAATAATTTCTGATTTACTGCCGGGCAAGTTTTATGCACGATCTCTCGTTACAGTTTTATGAAAGACTGAACATGGATTGCAAGAAGAAAGTTAAAATATAAGAAATCATTTTTCTTTTAATTCTCCTTTTTCTTGTGGAAACTTTCGCTCACGTTCTACTTGGATCGGTAAGTTATGTTAAACTGGGTTAAGTTCTATTAGCTCAGGTGAGGTTAGATTTGATTTGGTTAAGTTAGATTTGTTTTAGTTTAGCTAAAGTTGTGGTAGATTAAATTCGGTTATGCTAGGTTTGGTTTAAGTTCAGGTTAGGCTAATCAAAGTTAGTTTAAGAGCCTTGAAAGATATAAACTGCTAAAGGCACTGTAGTATAAACACGCTTCTATATCCCCCCACCCGAAAAAAAAATCACACTTACGCACACACCGTCACACACACACGGTTGTAACAAAAAAAAAAAAAAAATAAAAATAAAAAAAAAAATAAAAAAAAAATAAAAAAAAAATAAAAAACATCTGCATTGAAATCTCACGCCACGATTGCAAAAGAAATGTTCTTCACGCGAACAAATTCACAATAATCGGAGGAGCAGCGGACCGAATCGAAACACTTCCCAAACATGGACTTTCGTGTGAATGCATGCAGAATCCTACACTCCTCTTGCGTGGATTCTGTGAGGCAGATGGGGTGGTATCGAAGTGTTTTAGGTTCGGATTTCAATAAATGCCTTGTATTTTTGCTTGTTTTTTTTTCTTTTTAGGAGGGGGTTGGATTTTGCTGGATCATGTGTTTGTAGCAATCTCTTTCTTTCTTTCTTTTTCTCTTACTTTGTTTCTTTAATTTTCTTTCTTCATTTCTCTCTCTCTCTTTTTATTCATTTCTCTCTTTCTTTCTTATTTTCTTCTTCTTCTTCTTTTCCTTCTTCTTTTTCTTCTTCTTCTTCTTCTCTCTCTCTCTTTCTTTCATCCAAGTTTTACTCCATCCATTATTCCTGACTAAGATTTGATGATTTGAAAAAAGACACGTAAATGATGCTGCTTCAGCTGACTCGGTCTGGCGTCTGGGTTTTATCTGTTATTTTCAGCTGAATATAAATTGGGTGTCCGGCTGAACGTTCGATACTGAAGCTGAGAGAGAAAGAGTGGAGAGAGAGAGAGAGAGAGAGAAAGAGATGGGGAGAGAGAGAGAGAGAGAGAGAGAGAGAGAGAGAGAGAGAGAGAGAGAGAGAGAGAGAGAGAGAGAGAGAGAGAGAGAGAGAGAGAAAGAGAGAGGCAGACAGGGGCGAGACTCTGACACAAACTCTGACTGTGAAACGATAATTAAGACAAGCGATTAATCCCAAAAGGATGCATTAGCATCTTTCATCTTGACCTCCATCTCAATAAGTCCGTCTGTGGGATCACATATCTCATGCAAAAGTTGCAAATATGCTTACAAATTAAACTACGCGCACAATACTTGAGAAGTTACAAGCATGCAGACTCAAGTTTTTACATTTCAGAAGTGATATAACATAGCACACGTAATCACATACATGAAAACACAACGTAGTTATATGTCTGCAAAATACGGTTATTTTCCTGGAGAAGAGGACTGATCATATTATCAAGGGAAATGTTTGTAATCCAAAGGATGATGAGCCAGACGTGATCCTCAGCTTCATCTTTATAAAATCCGTCTCAGGATATCTTAGTCTCATGAGGAAAGTGACAACCCACATGTATACAGATGTGTTATTAGTGTAAAGCTTCTGTACCTCTTCAAATTTACAATTTTTAACCTTCCATGCAGCCTTCCATACTATCCCTTTTTCTTATGTCTATAGCGTAGGACACTAATCTATACTGTACTATTGTGTCCGGCCTTAGTACATACTTTGTACATTCTTTTCCTGCTTTTCATGCACGCAGAATCTCTCCATTAGCTCTTACCCCGTCCATAAATAAAGTTTTTTTTTATGGTGTCATTCGTTTCAGTCGCCTAACCCTTCCTAACCTCATCACAATGACTATATCCTCTTCATACCGACCCTCGCTTGTTTTGCAACCAACCGCCTCCTTCACAATCTCATTCATACCTTTTATAAAGGTGAATCCTACATACAAAGGGCTCCAGACAATCGCAAGCACACGTCCCTGGCCTCGAGACCTACAAGCATTCAACAATGCACCTGCTTTTTTTTTTTTTTTTTTTGTTATCTACAGAGTAGGATGAGTCTTTATCATCTCAGTCTTTCTAAGCGTCGTCAATATTGCCCATAACTCAGATTGATGCTATTGCTCAGTCTTATCTCCGTGCTTGCGATAACCACATCACTCTCAGTGAACTGTCTGATGATAACCTTACTGGTCTGCCATTCTCCATTACTGACCCAACACAGTTTACACGAGCAGTTTTAGGTCGCTTTTGACTCTTTATCTTATGGTCGTAACTTGCTGT
>NC_051389.1:11337176-11339676 GCF_015228065.2 Penaeus monodon
AACCTGACATGGCATTTATTGGTGTTAAATTCCATTTTCCATGTACAACTCAAAATGAATAAGTTCTCGGTGTTACTTTGGAGGCATTGGCGTGAGACCTCGTCTATGATCCTTTTTTGCAATTTTGCGTTGTCTTGTTATATTCAGATAACTTACCTGGGCGTATGTTTGACCATAAATCATTAATGAAAATAATAAACGTTATCGGCGCCAAGACCGATCCTTGAGGTACTCCGCTAGTTACTCGTCGCCATGTAGAGTGCTTCCCTCTAATTACGGTTCTCATCTATCTTTCTAGCAGAAAATCTTCCATCCATTCGAGGAGTTTGTCTTTCACTCCACCTAATGAGACACCTTATCAAAAGCCTTGTTAAAGTCTAAGTATACACATTCCACCCAGCCACCTCTTACTTGTAATATTTCAGAAACTCTGTCATGGAAACAGAGGAGATTTTCTACGCATTTGCTGCTTACTTCCTTAAAAGTAAATTGTTTGTTTGAAATCATATCGTGTTTTTTCAAGTACTTCAACCCACTGTTTCCTAATCATCCTTTCTAACAGAGTGCATACTACATTAGGTAACGAAACTGGTCTATAATTTAAAGGGTTTTGTTTGTCGCCTTTCTTGTTAAAAGGTGTGACCCTGGCAAGTTTCTAGTCTTTTGGTAGCTTTTCGTGTCTCGCTGAATTTTGGAATATTAACAATAACGGAGTGCATAATTCTTATTCATGAATGTCACCTTTAACGGGCATTTCTTTCCCTTTTCGAATAATCCCAACCTCCTGTGGGCTATGATATTCTGCTCTACAACTTTTTCTTCGTGGCCCAACATGACAATGTTCTTGTTTACAGCAGCCAAATTTGCAATATTCCTTGCGTGTTGCCCAAGGTGTGACTTAAATTCATTTTTCTTTGCCGACTCTGTAAGTTGGGTCTTTATTTCTTCCTTTGTGATCTTGATGTCTTTTTCTAACTTTTTTTTCCATTTCGTTTACAGTTTCCTTTATTTTAGATACATCGGCATAATCAGCTGTCAACTTTTTTACCTCTTCCATTATTTGAGACTGGCTGCTTGACAAATTGCGTTCAATCTGCTTAACAGTTTCCTGTACTTTGATTACTTCACCAACTTTTTCTTGTAGATTCTTTGCCTCGATTTGACTACTGTTGCCAATCTTGGTTTCTACTTTCACTGAGTTCTTAGATTTTCATTTCAGACTTTTCAGTATTCTCTCTCTGTTCCTGCGCAAATTATCCACCAATTCCTTCAAATTTAGGATTCCTTCACATATTTTAGCCTCCGGGCTAGTACAGTGGTAACGTGTCGGCCTCTCATCCTAGGGGTCGGCGGTTTGCGAACCGCCCAGGCGCGAGAAGTTGCAATTGTCGGCCGGAGGTTACTGCTGTGGCTGGGCACCACGGCGGGTAAGGACTAGGTTCAGCCGAGTCAGCACCAGCTGACACACGTGAGCGAGTCGGCATTAGTCGACACAGGCCGGGATCCCCTCATGGCAAAGCCCGGGCGAGGCTAAGCTTCGCATATCGGACATATCCTTTATCACGTATTTTCAAACATTCAGCTACCAGGTTGTCTACCTTGGTTGTCTACCTCAATTCTATCTCCTGCTTCTGTTAGCTTCATTTTCCTGGTGTAAGTGATTACCCATAAGACAAACACAAAAATAGAGCTGTACTTACGGCAGTTGTCTCCATGCGTGAAAACTTTTACCGTGCAGTCAGTATTCGCGGTCACTTGCCTCCCTCTCCTTCGCTCTCACTTCCCGGCTCACAAAGCCTCACTATCTTTTTCAATCTTTCACTTATTAGTTCACTTTATAACCCAATTTATTCTTTCAACATGAACCGTACACATTTTACAGAACCCATGGCTAGGAGACTTGGACACTCTTCTTCGTATTTAACATGTAAGAGCTGTACTTCACTGATGAGATGCACTGTACTCACCGTGTGTGTGTACGTAAATTTATGCATATATGTATACATGTATGTATACGTACACGTATGCATATTTATGCACACACACACACACGCGCACACACACACACACACACACACACACACACACACACACACACACACACACGCACACGCATAGACACACACATGCATTGTCTATATATATGTCTCCATCAGCAAAGTGCGAAGACGCTACAGCTCTCCTCCATCCCACCCCTAACCCCTCTCCCTCCCCATCTCTTCCCCCTTTCCTCTCCTTGTTCCTCTTCCCTTTCTTCCCTTCCCCTCTCCTTGTTCTTCTTCCCTTGTCTCCTCTTCCCTTCTCCGTCCCTCTCCCTTCCCTTCCTTCCTCTTCCTCCCCATCTCTTCCCCTTCCCTATCCTTGTTCCTCCCACTCACCTCCCCTACCCATCCACCCATCCTTCTCCCTCCCCATCCCCCTTCCCACCTCTTCCCCTTCCCCTTCCACCCCTCTCCCCCTCCCTCCCTCCCTCAAATCCAGAGAAATGACAAATAGCAAC
>NC_051389.1:11353349-11360849 GCF_015228065.2 Penaeus monodon
CACAAACCCCACACACCACATATATAATATATATATACATATATATATATATATATATATATATATATATATATATATACATATATATATACATACATGGGCGCGCGGTGGCCGAATGGTTTGGGAGCGTCGGATCAAGACTGTCACGACGGCAATCTGAGTTCGAGGGTCGAGTCACCGACCGCCGCGTGTTTTCCCTTGGGAAAAGGAACTTCCCCTCGATTGTCTGCCTAGCCACTGGGGGGCCCAAAGCCAGCTCAAGTCAGTCCCGGGCAAATAGAGATGGTGACCGAAAAAAACACCGGGCGGAAGGCAATGGCAAACCACCGCTCTAAATTGCTAAAAAAAAAATCAGGGAAAGCCCATGATAGTCAAGGCCGCGGTGGCCGAGTGATTAGAGCGTCGGAATCAAAAACTGTCACGAACGGCAATCTGAATTCGAGGGTTCGAGTCACCGACCACCGCGTTGTTCCCTTGGACAAGAAACTTCACCTGATTGCCTACCTAGCCACTGGGGGCTAAACCAAGCCAAGTCAAGTGCTGGTCCCAAGCCCGGATAAATAGAGAGAATGATTTTCCTAAAAAGGGACCACCGCCCCTTCCGTGGAAAGGAACTGGGGACCCTACCACGTACTCACTCCCAAAAGCATCACAACATGAAAACTACAATTAAGTATCATGCTGTGACCACGGCGGCTCAGGGCATGAACCTACCGTTAAAAGAAGATATATACATACACACATATATGTATGCATGTATTATATATATATATATATATATATATATATATATATATATATATATATATATATAAATGTGGTGTGTGTGTGTTTGTGTGTGTGTGTGTGTGTATAGATATATATATGTATATATGTATGTATATATATATACATAGGCCGCGGTGGCCGAGTGGTTAGAGCATCGGACTCAAGACTGTCACGACGGCAATCTGAGTTCGAGAGTTCGAGTCACCGACCACGCGTTGTTCCCCTTGGGCAAAGAACTTCACCTCGATTGCCCACTTAGCCACTGGGTGGCCAAGCCAGCCCAAGTCAGTGCTGATCCCCAAACCCCGGGTAAAATTTGAGAGAATGATTACCTAAAAAAAAAGGTAATCCGGCACTCTCCGGGAAAGGAACTGGGACCTACCACGTGCTCACTCCAAGAGCATCACAACATGAAAACTACAATTAAGTACATCTGTGACCACGGCGGCTCAAACATGACCTACCGTAAAAAAAAAAAAAAAAAAAAAAAAAAAAAAAAAAAAAAAAAAATATAGATATAATAGTATATATATATATATATATATATTATATATATATATTATTATATATATATACATATAGTAATATAGGCCGCGGGGGCCGAGTGGATTAAGCATCGGACTCAAAGACTGGCACGACGGGCAATCTGAGTTCGAGGGTTCGAGTCACCGCCGGCGCGTGTTCCCCATTGGGCAAGGAACGTCACCTCGTATTGCCACCTAGCCATTGGTGGGCAAAGCCACAGCCCAAGCAGTGCTAGTTCCAAGCCCGCGATAAAATAGAGAGAATGATTACCTAAATGTAACACCGGCACTCTCCTTGGAAAGGAACGGGGACCCTACAACGTACTCACTCCAAGAAAGCATCACAACATGGAAACTACAAATTAAGTATCATACTGTGACCACGGCGGCTCAGACATGAAACCTACCGTTAAAAAAAATAATAATATGTAGATACATATATATATAATATATATATATTACTTATATATATATATATAATATATATATATCTAAACATATTTTTCTTTCTCTCTCTCTCTCCCTCTTTCTGTAGACAACATTTCAAAGATTGAGGTAAATCAAAAGTAACACTTGTTGAAAGCTTTTTCTTACAACATTTTTGTGCTAGTCAAAGGTTTCTTTTTCGTTGCCGTCTTTCAATTTCGCAAAATCAACTCAAAAATTCATTCTTTCGTTAAAAAAATATATCCGTCCCTTTCTGAGATACATCTTCATACCGCTTTTCATAGAACTTGAAAAAAAAAGAGAGAGAGAAAAAAAAAACAAGAAGATTTTTTCCCTTATTTCCAAATTCTAATCCTTTTTTTTTTTTTTTTTTTTTTTTATTGCATCGGAGTCTGTACTCTTAGGGAAGGTTTTCGATTACATATGTACATACATGAATACATCAGTCGGTGTCTTTATTGACGTTCGTGCCATAATTTCTGATGTAAATATGCAGGGAAATACGAGACGCTTTTAAGTTTTATAGACAGCCGAATACTCGTTAATGGGGATCTGTAGATGTTCATGTATAGATATATATAGATAAATAGATAGAGAATAGAGAGATATAGAGATAGTGATAGAGTGAGATAGATATAGAGAAATACATAAGTATGATAGATATTACATGATAATTATAGATAGATAGAATGATATAGATTATAGATATATTTATATATATAATATAGATATTTAGGGATATTTATAGATACATGCATATAGAATATATAAACATAGATACATATAATAGGTATAGAAATGATAGATATATAGTATAGAGATGATAGATAGAATAGAGAATAGAGATATAATAGATAATAGATGATATGTATATGACAATTTTGTAGATATAGGTACATATACAAGACAGAGAGCATAACGATAGTATATAGGAGAGAGATATAGATAGTAATAGAGAGTATATAGAGATATATATATATATATAATGATATATATATATATATATATATATATATCTATATATAGTATATATATTATAGAGGTATATGTATATTGGATATGTTATATATGATTGGATATTATAGTATATATATCATATAGAGTATATAATAGAGATATATATAGATAGTTAGAGAGATTAGTAGATATGTTATATATATGTAATGTATGTATATTATATATTATATATATATCAGATATATATAGTATAGCTATACGATTATAGCTATATATTATAATTATGTGTGTGTGTGTGTGTGTTTGTGTGTGTGTGTGTGTGTGAATTATGTGCGTGTGTGGTGTGTGTGGGTATGTGGGTATGTGTGTTTGTGTGTGTGTGTGTGTGTGGGTATGTGTGTGTGTGTGGTGTGTTTTGTGTGTGTTTGTGTGTGTGTGCGTGTGTGTGTGTGTGTGTGTGTGTGTGTGCATATGTGTGATTATAGATACGTATAATGTACGTGTACGTATACACATACATATTATGCTTACATATATACACACATGAACATCTATAAATTCCCTATTTACGAGTATAGATATGATATATATATAGCTATAGAGATAGGATATATAGATGATAGATGTATATAGATGTATGAGAGAGATGAGATAGATACGTTATAGAGATATATATAGATGAGATAGATCTAGAGAGTTAGATATAGTATAGATATATATATTTGTATTATATGAAGTAGAGAGATATAATAGTATAATGAATATATATATATATATATAGATATATAGTATAGAGATAGATAGAGATAGACAGATCTATGTGTGATAGATAAGTATAATAGAATATATAGATATTATATATAGTATAATAGATATATATCTAGATAGATATATATATACAGATACACACACACCCACACACAATATATTAGTGAAAGAAAGATAGATATATGAGATAGAGGAGTATATGATAGAAGCTAGATATATATATAATATATAATTTAGACATAGATATCTATCTATATATATAATATATATATATATATATATATATATATACATATATTATATTATATAGATATACTATATATGATCATATATATATATATATATATATATATATATATATATATATATCATATATATTATATATTAATATATTATTTAAAATATTATATACATATTAAATATACTCCGTGGAAAGAAACTGGGGACCCTACCACGTACTTCACTCCAGAGCCACACACACAACGTGGAAAACTGCAATTGAGTATCAGCTTGGTGACCACGGCGGCTCAGACATGAACCTTACCCGTTAAATGATGATTGAATATATATATATATAATAATATATATATATATATATATAGTATATATATAGTATATAATATACATATCGATATAATCATTATATATATATATATATATATATATATATATATATATATATAATAATGCATATATATATATAGTATATATATATATATAGATATACTATAAGCTTCAATATATATATATATATAATACATACATACATATTATGCTTAACATCTATACAACATGATATCTATAAAGCCCTATATATGATATAATATATATATACATATATTATATATATAATATATATCTATATTAGTAGATATATATATTATATATTATAATTATATATATTGCAATATATATAATATATATATATATATATATAATATTATATCATCATCATTTAAAACGGTAGTTCATGTCTGAGCCGCGCGTGGTCACAGCATGATACTCAATTGCAGTTTTTCACGTTGTGATGCTTTGGAGTGAGTACGTGGTAGGGTCCCCAATTACTTCCACGGAGAGTGCCGGTGTTACCTTTTTAGGTAATCATTCTCCTTATTTTATCCGGCTTGGGACCAGCACTGACTTGAGTGCTTGGCCAACCAGTGGATAGGCAGGCAATCGAGGGAAGTCTTGCCTAAGGGAAACACGCCTCGTGGTCGGGACTCGAACCCTCGAACTCAGAGTGCCGTCGTGACAGTCTTGAGTCCGACGCTTAACCATTCGGCCACCGCGGCGGCCTTGCCGATCATGGGCTTCAATGATTTTCTTGGTCAAATTTTAAGAGCGGTGGTTGCCATTGCCTCCGCCGGTGTTTTTTTTTTTTTTTTTTTTTTTTTTTTTTTTTTTTTTTTTTTTTTTTTTTTTTCCGAGTCACCATCCTCTGTACCCGGGCACTGGACTTGGGACTGACTTGGTCCCCCAGGGCTAGGCAGGCAATCGAGGTGAAGTTCCTTGAATAAGGGAAAACAACGCGGCGTTCGGTGACTCGGAACCCTCGAACTCAGATTGCCGCTTGAGTCGACGCTCTAACATCGGCCACCGCGGCCCCATATATATATATATATATATATAGATATATAGATTAGCTTATATATATATATATGCATATATATATCAATATCTTATATACTATATACGATATATATATATATATACTATTTATATATATATATAAATATATATATATATATATATATATATATATATTATATATATAATTATATATATATATATATTATATATATATATAATTTTTTTAATATATATAATATATAATGTATAATATATATATATATATATATATATATATATATATGATATACATATATATTAGATATGTGTGTATTATAATGTATGTATATACACAACATACATATACACATATATAATTCCACAGCCTACTATTCCAATGCAGGTCATAGGCCTCTCTCTCTCTCTCTCTCTCTCCCTCTCTCTCTCTCTCTCTCTCTCTCTCTCTCTCTCTCTCTCTCTCTCTCTCTCTCTCTCTCTCTCTCCCTCTCTCTCTCTCTCTCTCTCTTATTGAGAGCTTGATTGGCAGTGTCCCCTCGCCCGATTGGATGCTCTTCCCTAATCAAGCGATGCCACATAAACCACGATGGCGGCTTCACTCATGGCACCTGCGTTCGATCTCTCCAGGCGACATGTCGTTGACTTGCAGTGAGACCGGGTTTGGGCCAGCGGTCGGAGTGCAGGCCTTTCGCAACTGCTGTGTGTGTGTGTGTGTGTGTGTGGGTTGGGTGGGTGGGTGTTAGTAGTTTGTGTGTGGGGTGTGTGTGTGTGTGTGTGTGTGTGGTGTGTGTGTGTGTGTTTGTGTTGTGTGGGGGGGGGTGGGGGGGTGTGTATGGTGTGGTGTGTGGGTGTGTGTGTGTGGTGTGTGTGTGTGTGTGGTGCTGTGTTGTGTGTGTGTGTGTGTGTGTGGGGTGTGGGTGCGTGTGTGTGTGTGTGTGCGTGTGTGTGTGTGTGTGAAAGAGAGAGCTGTCTAGTAAATATAATGAACTGAACCGTGCAATCTCATTTGTTGCACAATCTAATCATTTCCTAAATTCGTCGCCGTGAAAAAAAAGTCCCATGAATTTTCTTGTCGTATCAGCCAAAAAATTGAAAAGTGAATTTTATACGCTTGCTATCGCCTCGTTATCTCAACTAATCGCCGTTATATTAGTTAACCTGTTAATTCTAGACTAGAATATTATCTCTTACATAAAGTCTGCTCAGTGTGTGTGTTTGTTGTGTACGTATGTTTGTTTGCATGTATGCATGTATGTATGTATGTATGTATTTTGTATGTCGTATGTATGTAGTGGTATGTTGTACGTGTGTTTTATGTTATTTGTATGTATGTATTAATGTATCTATGTACGCATGCGTTATGTATGTATGTATGTATGTGTGTATCATCCTCATCATCAAGGGGCTAACGACGACGGTTGGGTGCTGCCGGCATCCACCCTTTCCCTTCCAAGCCACGAGCAGCCTCGAGGCGAGTCTCCAGGCAGGCACACGGCCCATCTCTAATTACTTGCGACAGGTCTCGTCGAGTGCCCTAGCCTATGATCTCCTAGGTCGTCCCACAGGTCTCCTACCACCAGGGTTTGTATCGACAGAGAGACAACTCGATGGTGCAGGGTCGTCCATAGGGAGGCGAGCTAAATGGGCCCATATAGCCTGAGTCGAGCGACCCGGATTATGAAGTAACAGGTCCCATGCCAGCTCACTGTGTAACCGCCGGGTTGGAACGTGGTCATGCCCCAAACTGTACCCCTGACCGGCGAAGGGACTTGTTACAAAAGGCCTCCAAGGCGAGACTCAAAGCATGGATAGCGTCCAGGTTTCGGTCCCATAGAGCAAAAACTGGAAGTATCAAGGCTTTGAAGGACACGCAGCTTGGCCTTCTGCATAGGTAACGACTTCTCCAAACGCTATTGTTGTCGAGTTAATGGCTCCTGTTGCCCGAAAAATCCGTATACGACTTCCTGGTCTGACAACCCAGAGATATGGACTACACTACCAAGGTAGTAAAACTTTCTGTAATTCAAAGTCCTCGCCACAAGCAGGGACGATTTCTTGAACGGGTTCCCCCAACAGGCCCCCAAATCATGCATCTGGGTCTTGTTGGTCCAGGAGACCTCTAGGCCCTACGAACATGGAAAACTGACACAAGGTACTTGATTCCCATTCTCCGCCGAGCCTTGCGCACGCTTTCAGTGGCCTCAATGTACTATAGGGAGATGTTTATTCTGCCTTTCCTGGGCGTACGCCAATGGCCTCCTGAGCTGCGTCAAGTGTTCTGCACTTGAAGAACTCCCACAGAGCAAACTGGGTCTTTCAGGTTGTGGTTTCTGTGAATCGGTCAGAGACTGCCGTGGTGAACCCACCGGGCACACTCCACTCCCTTAGTCTGTCCAAGTGGAAACACCTTAGGGTGGCCATGAAGGATGCGGGAGTTTTTGAAAGTGGA
>NC_051389.1:11367274-11372274 GCF_015228065.2 Penaeus monodon
ACGCTTTTTTTTCCACTTATCCACGAAGCCGCAAATTCTTTGATATTGTCCTCAGTCTGTCTTGGTTTGCCTCTTCCTCTGTTTCCTATCACCATCCTGTCAGCAAGTTTTTCTCAATACTTTTACTTCTCATTACATGACCAATAAACTTTAATTTCCTCTTGTTCAAGATGATATATATATATATATATATATATATATATATATATATAATATATATATATATATATATATATATATATATACATATATATGGAAACTCATGCAAAGCAATCAGACAAGTGCTCATGAAACGCAATCTGCTAAAATTCATGCAGTACAAACAGATGCTCATGCACTTCAAACAGGTTAACCTTTACGAAACGCAAACAAACAGCCAATAGACATTCATGCAAAGGAGACAAGTTCATGCTGTCCAGAGATATAAATACGAATCTAGTGCAAACGGAGAAATGTTTATACAGTGGACAAATATAAACAATGTACGATTTTATGCAATACCGACAGACATACACTGCAAACAGGCATCAGTACAATCAGCCATACACTGTAAACAGTCTTTATGGGAACATAAATATACAAACACACACATACATAACAGCAGAAACGGCATTCATACATACGTGTAAACATACAAACATATACCACAGAATATAGAAATACTTGTACACACAAGAAGATATTCATATATTTAAATATAATAAACGTCATATTTCGGAGACGCTGTAAGGTACTATCCTTACACACAAAATACAGATATGCAAATAAACAGAAATTCTTGTAAAATATACTACAAGCAAGCATACACACCTACAAACATAGAAAATTATCTACTTAACAAAAAATAATAGAAACACATCGCGCAAAGAAACACACAGACAAGCACACAAATATGAACGAACAGACGAACAAACATTTTTTTTTTAAATCTCAACCCGCGATACATACTTATTGGCGATGTCTTCGGCGTCGTCGTGAAACCTAGTTTGCGCTGGCACCGTTCGAGAGACGCGTGACCTCGAACGTCTGCCCTCAGGTCGAGTGCCACTCCTGGGTCAAGGAATTTGCGAGATTCCGAAAGCCACGTTAGTTCTTCCCTACTCTACGGGGATACTTAAAATCCTATAGAATTCTACTTACAGTTGAGGTTGATGAGTGTCCTATAACTTTACTTACTTGCTTTCACTCACTGTGCACTATTTACTTCGTTCTAACAGTCCTCTTGCGGTTGTTTTTAGCCCGTCCGCTATTTCTATCCTTTCTTCTTCTTTAAATCCCTTCTACTTCGCTTCCTTCGCAGTCAAATCCTAAATCCCACTGAGGTATCCTGAAATTCTGAAATCCTGTCGTAAGGGGAGACTATACTGATCTCGCGACGTCCTGTTTCTCTGACGATACCAAGGATTACTCCTTCCTATCGCCATTCACTTATATAAGATACGCATTAATACAAATATACTACTGCTTATAATTTACCCAACATTGAGATATATGTCCGTGTTGCATCCGGATTAAAATGCAGAACAAACAATCAGTTTATGTTGACATAATTAAAAACAAGAAGTTCTAGCTAAACGCAAGATGCTATAAAAATCTATTAGGTTCGAAGTATGCCCTGGCGAACCGGAAGAAAGCACAAAAATGAATTATAGAAATGCAAGAAAAATGCTAAAAGAAAGAAAGAAAAAAAAATCTATGAAAACATCAAAGACTATAAAAAGTCATATAGAATATGCAAAAACATTTAAATATCATGCACAAAGACAAATAATGAAAAAATGAATAAGAAAACGTGAAATAAATATAATATATGAAAAAAATAAAAAACACAGACACAGGATATAATCAGCTATTTATACAAAACACATTCGTATAAACAAAAAAACAAAAACAGATATATATATGCAAGCGTGCACATAAAAAACAGATGTACATAGACATAATTAGATTCATTTAAACAAACAATTATAAAATTAAATGTGCGAGCACAGTTATAATTATACAAAGACACAAACACAAATAAGCAGACATACATACAGGGCTCTAAAAAAAAGGGTGAATATACATACAAACAGATAAATTGGTAAACATACACAAAATATGTCTAGAAACTGGTCTATATATATGTACGAGCGGATGAAAAGACATGAAAATATTCATGCAAATTGATAAATATACATAGTAATAGATGAATATGCTTTTGAAAGGCAGAGAAATATATACATACAAATAGAAAAAAATAGAAAAGAAATGATGAATATGCAAACGAACAAGCATACAGATAAAGCCACAGATAGATATCCAAGCATGCATACAGAAAGATATATATAGATATAGAAATAGGCACGGACACAAATAAACTTAAAAGCATGTTCAGAAACTGAAAAGCAAAAATACAGTACTGCATGCAAATAGATAAACATGCATTCACAGACTGACGGATATTCAAACATGCTGAAAGATGAGGTACTAGTGTATGCAAACACACAGCGAAGACTATAGCAATATAAGTATGCGGACATACATGCACATAAACACAAACATGGATGCACATAGATGAATCTATGTAGAAACAAATGTACAAAGACATAAACATCAAACAAACATGCATAATATACATATATATACATATATATATATATATATATATATATATATATATATATATATATATATACATACATATATACATGAACAAACGTGCACAGATTCAGAGAAATAAACACAATAAATAGTATAAAAATATATGAATATAAATGCAAAACGTATACAAACAAAATCCTTTGAACGGAGACCTGCAGGGAGCTATCCTTGCCCCAGAGATCCCCAGGGTGCAGTTCAACGTCACGCCCAGGATAAACATACATGCATTTTATCCATACAGAGAGTATAAATAAGCAGATGAAGAAACATACTGGCAATTACGCATTCATACAAGAAACGCATGCATACTTATATACTGGAATACATATAGCACACACAAAAGAAGACATAAGAAAACGTATATACATATAAACAAGCTAGAAAGAGATATTTATTTTATTCGCTTCGAGTGCCGTTACTGTCCCGTGCTAAGAGGATGTGACCTACTCCGCTCTTTTTAGACCTCAAAATAGGGACCTTGCGCTTTTCTTCTTGGTTGTCTGTCGCATCACACACAGGCTCAGCGCCACGCACGCCATCCTTCATGGTGTATTGACGTACGCCTTGGAACTGACAATGAAGGTGGTTTTCCGTGGCCTTCCTCCATCAAATAATATTAATCATATATTATATTAATATAATGAATACATGCATAAAGTCATATAAACCTAAATAAAAAAGGTAAATAAACATAAAAACAAGCAAACTAAGGTGTGTGTGTGTGTATATGTATATGTATCTCTTCTTTTAACGGTAGGTTCATGTCTGAGCCGCCGTGGTCACAGCATGATACTTAATTGTAGTTTTCATGTTGTGATGCTCTTGGAGTGAGTACGTGGTAGGGTCCCCAGTTCCTTTCCACGGAGAGTGCCGGTGGTACCTTTTAGGTAATGATACTACAGTACATACACATAACCAAATATGTACAAACGGAAGCGTGTACCTTGATCTGCTTGTATGCATTTTCTCTGTATATCTATGTAGTTGTTTGCATACTGATAGGTATGTCTGTGCTTTTGTATAGCTTTTTTTCATATTTTTTTTGCTGTTTTGTTTGTGTATATATATATATATATATATATATATATATATATATATATATATATATATATATATATATATATATATGTATATATACACAAACAAAACTGCAAACAAAATATGAACAAAAGCTATACAAAAGCACAGACATACCTATCAGTATGCAAACAACTACATAGATATACAGAGAAAATGCATACAAGCAGATCAAGGTACAGTATACATAAGAATTGATAAATGTACGTAAAAAAATACACACCGGCGAATACACACAGAAATAAACAAACAAACGAATAAATATATTATGCAGACATACAAACAGACCACAGAAGCATGTACAGACACAGATAAATGCATATATAACAAATATACAAAGAAACAGATATGCAAACAACTAACCAGAAAACTTGTAAGGATACATACAAAGCTACTTACAAATGGATGAATATACGCGGAAACGTGAATACAAACAAAATCATGTGACCACATCATCAAAACAATTTCCTTATCAGACGTAGTAAAAAAAAAAAAAAAAAAAAAAAAAAAAAAGTGCGGATCACATACACATAGTTTTTTTTTTTTTTTTTTTTTTTTTTTTTTTTTTTTTTTTTTTTTTTTTTTTTTTACGGTAGGTTCATATTTGAGCCGCCGTGGTCACAGCATGATACTTAATTGTAGTTTCATGTTGTGATGCTCTTGGAGTGAGTACGTGGTAGGGTCCCCAGTTCCTTTCCACGGAGAGTGCCGATGTTTACCTTTTAGGTAATCATTCTCTCTATTCTATCCGGGCTTGGGTCCAGCACTGACCTGGGCTGGCGTGAAGATACAACAAAACTTATGGGCATACAAACAGACAGATGTACATGCAATCATGGATTAAAGTAGATAGACATAAAAAAAAAGTCTACATAAAGATGAACATATAAAAATGTGCATACAAGCAGATAAACAAACAGATAAACATACATACATAAAAAAGAAGAAAGGCAGGCACATACATCAATCAATCAATCAATAACGGTATGCTCATGTTTGAGCAGCCGTGGACCTCTCCACCATCCTTCGCCATAAATATGAGTAAAAGCATGCACAGAAATAGATTACTTTTGACACAAAGCATACTTATAAACTGATAATTAAGCATACACACAAAAAATGCAAACCAGAGGAAAATATACACAAATAAAACGAACGCAAAACAAGCGAATCTGCAAACGAACCTGCAAACAAAGAAATTAATAAACATGACATAATACGAATGAAAACAAAAATATACATGCAGAGAAACGTATAAATATACAGAAAAAATTATACAC
>NC_051389.1:11377274-11382274 GCF_015228065.2 Penaeus monodon
ATCTATTTATATATTTATCTATTATTCGTCTATTTATTTATCTATTCATTTTTGTCGTCTGTTTGCCGGTCAAACTTGCTCTTACATCTCATTCTTATATCGCTTTAAAAAAAAAAAACGAAAAAAAATTGCCAAATCTCGTTTCAAAATCCACATGACCAACCGGAAGCAAGCAATTTTGAAAAGGGTTGCTCGCCAAAATATCCCGAGACTTTCCTGCGTTGTTCTGGAACTAAGTCGTCATGTGCGTGTGTGTGCGTGTGTGCGTGTGTGTATGTGTGTATGTGTGTGTGCATGTGTGTGTGTATGTGTGTGTGTGCGTGTGTGTGCGTGCGTGTGTGTGTGTGTGCGTGCGTAGGTGGTTGGGAGGGAGAGCGAGCGGGACAAGGAAGGACTAAATGAAAAACAGATCGATGGGTAAAGAGAAGAGAAGAGAGGCGGGGAAAGGGGAAGAGGTGGGGGGGGAGGAGAGGAAAATCCGTTATACTAAGTTTGGGACACACACACACGCACACAAATATACAAACACACATTTATATATATATATATATATATATATATATATATATATATATATATATATATATATATATATATATATACACATTTTTTTTTCTTCTTCTGGCTTTAATCCCTAGTCGGGGTCGCCGGTGCGGATTTTTCTTATATCCGCATCTTCACTACGGTTTGGCACGTTTTTACGACCGGATGCCCTTCCTGCCGTCAACCCTCCCCATTCATCGGGGTTGAATTGGGACCGGCACGGAACATGCCACTGGGCTGTGGACGCCCATGACGGTAGACAATCGAGGTGAAGTTCCTTGTCTAGGGGAACAACGCGCCGGCCGGTGACTCGAACCCTCGAACTCAGATTGCCGTCGTGACAGTCTTGAGTCCGATGCTCTAACCACTCGGCTACCATAGAGAGAGAGAGAGAGAGAGAGAGAGAGAGAGAGAGAGAGAGAGAGAGAGAGAGAGAGAGAGAGAGAGAGAGAGAGAGAGAGAGAGAGACAGAGACAGACAGACAGACAGACTGACAGACTGACATTCAGATAGAAAGACAGACTGACAGACAGATAGATAAACAGATAGATAGAGAGAGAGAGAGAGAGAGAGAGAGAAAGAGAAAAAAAAAGAGAGAGAAACAGTATTCACTTACATATTTCTCTCGACTCATAATTTTCTCTATTCATTTTTTTTTAATTACTATTATTTTTACGATCTGTTCTATTTTCGGAAACCCTTCTTGTGTTTCCAGGGCGTGAGAGAACCATCTTGGCAACCATGAGAGGCCAGGGTTCCTCTCATGAACGGTTGGTGTTGCTGCTTTGATGTTATATTTCTGCTCAGAAGCTTTATAATGCCATTCTCGGTAATTAAATCAAGGGAAAGAGAAAGGAACAGAAAGGATGCTGAGCGATTTTTTTTTTTTTTTTTTTTTATCCTGAGTAAGATCGTTAAAGCATTGTCTTTTGTTTTTCTGTTTGCTCTTGTTCTGTGTTGTTGTTGTTTGTTTGTTGTTGTTTTTTCTTCTTGCACATTGTTGTTCGGATTTAATTTTCATATTTTACGTTCATTTCAATCGTTTTATACATAGATACAGTTTCTTTTGATTTCGTTTTCGTATTTATTTTGTTCTAATATCGTCTCTCCCTATATTTGGACTAAATTATCTCTTCCTTTTTCTTTCTTTTTTTCATTCGTTATGGATTTTTTCCTCCTCTCTCATTTGCATAAATTTCTTTCTCTCTTTCTCCCTCTGATTTAATATCTCTCTTTTACACTTGATTTTCTTTATCGTCTCATATGACATCCCTTTAATGGCGGATAATTTGCATATCAATAAAGAGATCAAGGTAGTTTCGCGCAAAGTTTAAATAATAAAAAATAATAATTAATAGTAATAGTAATAATAATAATAATAATAATAATAATAATAATAATAATAATAATAATAATAATAATAATAATAATAATAATAATAATGATAATGATAATTAATAATAATAATTAATAATTTTCGCACATAGTTTAAATCAGAGGTCAGTCTTCATAAAGAAAATAATGATTAAAACAAAAAAAAGGTGAAAACCAGAATAAAGATAGAAGAGGAGAGAGAAATAGAGAGAGAAGATGAAGAGAGAGAGATAGAAAGAGAGAAGGATAGATAATTGAGAATAGTAGAGAGAGGGAGAGAGAGGAGGTAAAAGAGAGAGAGAGTGAATGATAGTAGAGAAGACAAGAGAGAGAGAGAGAGAGAGAGAGAGAGAGAGAGAGAGAGAGAGAGAGAGAGAGAGAGAGAGATGTAGATTGGATGCAGATTTCCGAGAGACATCCTTCATGAAACGAGAAAAGACTCGATGGATGAAAAGTCAGCCAGCAAAGATCGTGGTTGGCAGGTGCTACTGACAATGACGGAGACGAAAATATATGGAGAGAAATATTGCAATGCTGCTAGAATGGACCCAATTCTCTCTCTCTCTCTCTCTCTTCTCTCTCTCTCTCTCTCTCTCTCTCTCTCTCTCTCTCTCTCTCTCTCTCTCTCTCTCTCTCTCTCTCTCTCTCTCTCTCTTTGTATATATATCTATGTGTGTGTGTGTGTGTGTGTGTGTGTGTGTGTGTGTGTTGGATAGATAGATAGATAGATAGATAGATAGATAGATAGATAGACAGATAGATAAATATATAGATTGATTGATTGACAGACATAGATATCGATATAGATAGATTGATAGACACACACACACACACACACACACACACACACACACACACACACACACACACACACACACACACACACACACACACACACACACACACACACACACACATATAATATATATATATATATATATATATATATAATATATATATATATATTATATATACTATATATATATATATATATATATATAATATTATAACATATATACATACATACATACACACACACACACACATATATATACATATACCCTTAGACATTTACTTGTACATGAAACCCATTCGCAATACATGGGAAATATAATCATAAAACCGGATGATAACATTAATCCACAGTAACACAAATGACGCAATACATGTAACCTGTTCTATAATATCCTGTGCCGCAAACATGTCACTTCCCTTGTTACGTCATTCATTGTTACGCTGACCATGTGAAACGATATACACGTGCCACTGTACTTCGCTCGTTTGATATGCCTAGAAAACGTTATTTGACTTGGATTGGTATCTCCCCCTCCCCCCTTTCCCTAAGAGAGATAGGGGGAGAGAGAGAGAGAGAGAGAGAGAGAGAGAGAGAGAGAGAGAGAGAGAGAGAGAGAGAGAGAGAGAGAGAGAGAGAGAGAGAGAGCAATACATGACAACAACAAAATAATGCAAACTGAAATCCTTAAAGAATATATAAATAATATCAATAAAGAAAAACGTTATAACCGCGTTATTTCTGTTATCAGGTATTCAGTCATATAAATCATGATTTCATTCGAATTCTCTTATTGGTTACAATTTCAGTAGCTATCTGATTCTCAGAAATAATTAAAGTAGAACAAATAGTCATGATTTATAGACAATATATAACGTTAATAGCAATTTAAGTCTACTCACATGCTTTTATATATGTATACATAAGTGCGCTTAGGTACAAACATTATAACTGTATACTCACACAGGCATACAGATAGATAAATACAGAGAGAGAAGGAAATATAAAGACAAATAAAAACACCTGCGCATATACACCAAAGTAGACATATACCGTTACACAAATACGCACACAGCTACAGAGAAACACACACACACACACAGAGATAGATAGAGATAGACACACGGATACTTCAAAACAAATAAATAAATACGCAGACAAAAAACACACACATACACACAAATAAACACATACATACACACATCTAAACACAAACACAAACATAAACACACACATACACACACAAATAAACACATATACATACACGCATATAAACACAAACACAAACGCAAACATAAACACACACATACACACACAAATAGACCAACAAATATAGATAGACAGAGTAGTACACATACATAAAAAAAAGAAACAAAAAAAAAAGAAACATAGCTACGTGTTCGGACAAAATTTTACAAAACTTTTGTCCGACAGAACACTTCGGTTCAACATCTTCCTTGCCGTCTGCATCGTCGAAATCCTCAGGCAATTTTTGCAACATTCTGCACCAAAATGGCATCGCATTACCTTCGCAGAGGACGTTGCCTTTGTCATCGTGTTGCCGTTTTTCTTATTCCTCTCTGCCTTTCTTCATCTCTCTCTTCTCTTTCGTTTCTCTGTTTCTCATCATTCACTCTTTCTTTTCTTCTATCTTTCGCTCTTTATGCCTCTCCTCTGCTCTCTTTTATTTGATTTTTTTAATTAAGATTTTTTTTCCTTTTTTTTTCTTGGTATCTATTTGTCAAAAAAAAAAAAAAATGACAAGCCTCAATTTACTCTCCGATAGTAGTGTTCTCTGTATTTGATTTTTTTATATTTATATATTTCTTTTTTTTTGCCGAATTTGCTCGAAATATTGTTTTATTTATGTATATTTTTATTTATCGTTTTATTTATTTGCTCGAAATATCTTTCATTTTATTTTTTAAATTAAGATTTTTTTTTTTTTTTTTTTTTTGTATCTATTTGTCAAAGAAAAAAATGGCAACCCTCAATTTACTCTCCGATAGTAGCGTTCTCTGCCTTTTTTTTTTTTTTCTTTTTTTTTTATCATACCATTCATTTCCCTTAATAATTCTGGGAATTGTAGCCGAGTCATTTTTGCGCGTCGAGTGTTCTGCTGCTTCTTCCACTCCAGCCTACCTTTTGTGTGTGTGTGGGGGGGAGGTAATGTGTGCGGTGTGTGTGGATGTTTGTGCGTGTGGGGGGGCAGGGGTTATGCGTATGTATGTGGTGTGTGTTTGTGTGTTGGTGTGGGTGGGTGGATGTGGGTGTATTTGTGTGTGTGTGT
>NC_051389.1:11416880-11418879 GCF_015228065.2 Penaeus monodon
CTCGCATGAGTGTCGTTGAGAGGTACGTGAATGCATATTTCGATGTTATTGTTCTCATAGCATACAGACCAACAAGAACAACAATGCCCAAAATTAAAAGAAAAGGAAAAAAAAACAATAATGATAATAAAAAATAATAATAATATATATATTTTTTAAATGAACGCTAACAAAAAAAATATATGATACTAAAAACAAGAAAAAATAACATTAAAACTATCAAGAACAAGACAAAAAAAAAATCATCCTTTGGGCCATCCATTTAAGGAAACAAAAACTTCATTTGCTCTTCCGCCTCAGCCGCTGATCGAGGCGCCTTCCGGTATAACAGCCCAGATTATACCCGATGTTATTTTAGGCTAAGTTGTTTCATATCCGGGGTATAAGTTAGGCTTTAAAACGGACGAAGTTATAATATACACCCCTTGTCTAGAATTTGTCCCACCTTGGCTAGAATATAGCCCCCCTTGGCTAGAATATACCCCCTAGGCTAGGATATACCCCACCTTGGCTAGAGTATACCTCACCTAAGCTAGAATATACCCCCCTAGGCTAGAATATACCCCCCTAGGCTAGATTTCTCCTCCCTGGGCTAGAATATACCCCATAGGACAGAATATACCCCTTCCTTGTTGCATGTAACAAGCACATTACTATATTGCCAGAAGATAATGGCTGATGTTAATGGTAATTTTGTATTGATCTCACAACTGCAGATATTCCTTGTGCATTAAACTTAGCGTTGAAATAATTATTCACATTTATGAATCATTTTGTACACTGTACTGGCAACCGTGTTTTGAAAATTTAACATACACAATTTTGTGTATTCAATTGATGATGGTCAAAATTGAAAAGTACCGATAATTTGTGACTTGCGATCTCTTTATGTGGACTGTGTGTAATCATTATTATCATCATCATCATCACTGGCTCGTGTTAATGCTCACACTTGAAATATTTATTGTCATTATAATAATCAATATAATTATGATAATAATCGTGATCTGTATCATTATCATTATTAAGAAAATTTTAATCTGAACATTTATAAGTAAACATTCAAACAGCATTCAAAACCACACTGAGTTGTTCAGATATGTTTTGCAAATACAAGGTATGTATTTACTTATATTGTTATTTTTGGACGAAAGAAAATCGACGTCATGGGTCTGACCTCCTAAAAAAAAAAAATAATAATAATAATGTGATTTTCATTAGTCTAAAAATAACAAGATAACTAAAACCGAGCGACATGCTGCTTTAATTAATGAACCTCACAAATACATGTCTTACATTTGACAAACACTTCTGAACACCACTGTGTTTTTGAATGTTGTTTGAATGTTCACTTGCCACTGTTCAGAATAAATCTTTCTCATGAATGATAATGATGATAGCAATTATTATTATAATCATACTGATTATTAGAATCACAATGAACATTTCAAGAAAGAGAGAGAGAGAGAGAGAGAGAGAGAGAGAGAGAGAGAGAGAGAGAGAGAGAGAGAGAGAGAGAGAGAGAGAGAGAGCATTAACACTAGCCAGCATCTTTTGGCAATATAATATATACTTGCTACCTTCTAGCCTAGGCCAATTACATACCCGGGGTTATAAACTGGCCAAGCCTAACCCATACCCCGGATATACAACAGCCTGGCCTAAAATAACCCCGGGTATGTTCTGGGCGGGGTATAACCTAGGCTGTTATACCGGTTTCCTAGGCTCGAGGGAGGATGGCCACGGACCAGGTTTTTGTTTTCATGTTTCTTCACATTATTATTTTGCTTCTTCTGTCTTCTGTCTTCTGTTAATTTGCTCTTATTCGCTTTTGTCTTTTTTTCTTCTTCTCTCTCAGATTTTTTTTTTCGGTTCATTGTGGCTTAATCTTCTTCTTCCTCTTCTCTTCTCCCTCTTCCCTTCTTTCCCTTTTTCCTCCTCCTCCTCCTCCTTCTTGCTTCCTTCTCTCTTTACATATATATGGTGTATATTTCATTAA
>NC_051389.1:11418979-11423979 GCF_015228065.2 Penaeus monodon
AAAAGAGAGAGAGAAAGAAAAAACAAAAGAAAAAAGAAAAAAAAAAAAAAAAAAAAAAAAAAACAGAGACAGAGAAAAAAAAAAAAAAAGTGAGAGATAGGTATACAGGCATACGGGAAAATAGAGACATAGAGACGTAAACCGTTCCTCCCCCCTTTTTCAGGCCCATACGAAACCGGCTAATAACAAATTTAGAATTTTAGTGAACCCTTACACCCAACGCCATCTTTTGGCCAATCCCTGCAGCCCGGGGGTTTTCCTCTTTCGCAATGATGAACCCCGTGCGTATGAAATTTAAAAAACCTTACTCATACTAATAGCTTTCCTAACGGGTGATTAGGAATTCCCTTAACCTTGCGGTGATGACTTGTAGTTCATTTTTTAAAGGTTGACATTTAAAATTTCAATTTTTTTTTCATTGTGTTTTATTTTTTGGTACCGAACTGTGGGGGAAATCGTTAACAATAATTCGGGTGAGCAAAAGATAAAATCAAACACAGTCAAATAAAAAAAGGAAACATTATGAAAACATTTCTGCTAATTTTCATGTATCAAAAGAATAATCAGACCAAAACATACCACCGTAAACCCAAAACTCTTTTCCAGACACAATCATCTTCAAAACGATTCTAAAACATGATTCGAATTTTGCCCTCGAGAATCACTCACCCAGAGTGAAATGAAGGTTTCGGAGCCTCGTCGCCGGCGGGCCGGGACCGTGTCGTGACCGTATCCCACGGGCAGCGACTTTGCAATTGCTTAGTAATGAAGGTCTTTTTGACAGTTGCGGGGCGTCTGGGAAAAAAGAATGGGGATCGATATAATTAAAAAAAATTAAAAAAAAGGAAAAAACGGAAAAATAATATATATTGATTACATATTTTTATATCCTGGCGATGCCAAAAATTTCTGCATCATTCCGGTGACTTGGGGCAATCCTACCCTTTTCTGCTGGGGGAGGGGGGGGGGACAAGGGCCCTTCTCGCTCAATTCGACTTACCACTACAAAAATTATTCATACATATAAATATAATATATATTACTTTTAAATATAAAATATATATAATTTATATAAAATTTAATATATATATATATATATTATATAATATATATATTTATGTGTGTGTGTGTATGTGGTGAAAGTGTGTAATTTAATATGGTTGTGTGTATGGATTGTGTGTGTGTGTGATGGTGTAGTGTGTGAATATATATGTGTGTGTGGATGGATATGTGTGTGTGTGTAATATTATATAATATTATAAAAATTATTTTATATATATATATAATATAATATAAATATAATATTTAAAATTAATAAAATTAAAATTAATATATATAATATAATAAAACATTTTTCCCCAAATAAAAGTCTTTTCAAAAAAATTTGCTAAAAAAGTTTTCGAACTTTGTCTCGAGAATCAGTTCAGCTCAAATTTCATATAATTTTTATATAATATATTATATATATATATATATATATATATATTCATATATAGTATATTAATATATATAATATTATTATAATATATATAATATAATATGTAAATATGCACTATTATACCCCCGCAAAACCTCGTTTCCCTCAGACGGCGTCAACACACCTCCCCTCCCGATGTTCAAAAAAACGGTTGAACGCCAAAATGGGTGTTTTTTCTTTGCCGTCACCACAGACCGTGGTGTTATTAATTTTTTTCATTTTTTATTATTATTATTATTATTTTTATCTTTTTATTTTTATTTTTATTATTATTTTTCTTATTATTTATTTTATCTTTATTATTATTATTATTATTATTAAAATAAAATATATTAATAATATATAATATATTATATATATATATATTATATATAAATATATACGTGAATGTTTTGCGTGTGTGTGTGTTTTTATTATCTATAGTGCAATATATTTTAATATATTATATATAATATATATAAATATATATATATATATAATTTTATATATATACACACACACTAATGTTTTGGGGGTTTGGTGGTGTTTATAATCTAATGTGCATATAATTATAAAATATATATATATATATATATATTATATATATAATATATTATATATATATATTTTTAATGGTTGTGTGTGGTGTAAACAAAACCTGTTCACAAAAAAAAGGGCCTTGTAGCTGGAATTTTGAGCTCATCCGGCATGGTCAAAGGCCGGGGGTTTCACCCTATAAAAAAGAACTGTGCCTTGTAGTAAGTTCGTCAGGGAAAAAGGCTAGGGAGTCCATCTAAAGATGAAAAGGCTTTGGGAGCCCCCAAAACAGTGCGTTGTCGCTTGCGCCCGGTTCTGGAACTCCTGCGAGCCCCCCTATTTTGCCCCAGTTGATGCCAAAAAAAAAGGCTAGTACAGTATAATGTTTGGCCTCTCATACGAGGGGTTTGGGGGTTCGCGCCTGCCCAGGCGAATTGAATTTTCGCCTGGGGTTACTGCTATAGCTGGGCACCACGGCGGGGAAGGACTAGGTTCAACCGAGTCGACACCAGTTGACTCGTGAGCGGTGGGATTAGTCGACCGGCCGGGGCCCCCCCATGGGCATGGCCCGGGCGAGGCTCAGCTTCGCATATCGGATTTTCCCTTTTCCTTACCAAATTATTTTTAAAATTATTATTATTATTTTAACATTATCATTATTATTTTTATTTTTATTTTTTTCATCTTTTTATTATATAACTTTACTATTATATTTTCATTTTTAGTATCTTTTATCCTTGTCTTAAACAAAACATAAAACCCCCAAAATTCCAAAAAGTCTGAAAAATTTTTTTACCCCCGACGTCAAACACAAGCAGGAAAAAAAAATTAAAAACACTTTAGAGGTTTTTAAACTTCCATTAAAACTTTCCCCCGGATTGTGATTTTGCTGGGGAGTCGGTTTTTTATCAGAACCTCATAAAACGGGATTAATTGTGTTGTTCACCCCAAAACGTGGTCTTAAAACCTGGGCAAAAGGTAAAACGTGAAGATAAGTTGAACGGAATAAGTTAAAACATAACATAGCAGAACAAGGGGAAAAACTTTGCATAGGGTAATTAGCATGGAGAAAAAATGTAAAAAAAATATCACAATAAATTAGTAACAAATAAAAGAGATAAAATTTTAAAAAGAAAAGCGGGCAAACTAAAAGATATAAAAAAACGAACAGATAAAAAAACATAACAAAGGAAAAATGCTGATAACATCGTAATACACACATCCTTTTTTTTTTTTTCTAGTGAGGGAAGTTTTAAAAAAAATTATACCAACAGAGTCCGGGGTTTTTTTAATAAAGGGATTTGCACATTTACAAAACTTACATGAATTTTTAAAATTTCAGTATATTATAAGAATTAAAAAAAAAAAAAAAAAAAAAAAAAAAAAAAAAAAAAAAAAAAAAAAAAAAAAAAAAAAAAAAAAAAATATAATATAATATATATATATATTATACTATTATATATATATAAATAAATATATATTATATATATAATATAAAATTTGAACTAGGATTGGCCATTCTCGTCTTACCAATTTTATCCATAAAATCGATACAATCTCTTCTATTTATGCCGCAGTTTCACCTTGGAAAAAGGTATATGGATACAGTTCACTTCGGCCCAAATGGAGAAGGACAGATGCGAGGCACCGACGTCCCTCTCAGGCCGAGGTATTACAAGATTTGCGTCTTTTTCTTGTCTCGCTTCTGCCTTTTTATTGGATCTTATATTTTTACTTGTCGGTTATATTGTCTGCATATATACATACAGATATATAGAGATAGATAGATAGAGATAGATAGATAGATAGAGAGAGAGAAGAGAGAGAGAGAGAGAGAGAGAGAGAGAATCTATGTTATATATATATATATATATATGTATATGTGTATGTATATATATATAGTATATATATATATATATATATTATATATATATAAATTTATATACATAATTATATATATTCATTTGTGTGTATGTATATATATACATATATATACATATATCTATACATACATGCATACATACATACATACATACATATATATATATATATATATATATATATATATATATATCAATATATAATAATTAAAATATAATATATATTTATAATATATTATAATTGTTAATACATATATTTATATATATAATTATTATAATTATTTTATTTATATATATTTAAATTTTTAGTGTTTGTGTGTGTGTGTGTGGGTGTGTGTGTTTGTGTGTTGGTTCCTGTAATTAAAATTAAAAAATTTTCCCATAAAAAATTTATAAATATATAATTTTAAAATATATTTATATATAATATTATAAAATATTTAAATTTATATATTTTATTTTATTATTATATTATTTATTTTTAAATTATCCGTTTGTATCTATTTAAATTAGTTGATTTTTTTTTTCTTTTTTTTTTTAAAAATTTATTTTTTTTTATTTTTTCTTTTCTTTTCTTCTTCTTTTTTTTTTGTTCTTGGTTTTTTTTATTTTTTTTTTTTTTTTTTTTTTTTTTTTTTTCTATTTGCTTTTTTTTTTTTTATTTTTATATTTTATATTTATTTAATTTCCCCCTTCCCTCTCTCTCTATTTATTTTTTAATATTTATTATTTTTATTTTTTATTTTCATCCAAAAAAATTTATTTAATTATTTATTTTTAAATTTATATATTATATTTTTCAATATATATATATTATATTATTTATTAATTAAATATAATGTGTGTGTGGTTGTGGTGTGTGTGTGTCTATACATCATATATATACACATTGCATGCAATATACTTTATATAATAATATTATTATATATAATATTTTAAAATAAATTATAAATTATATTTTAACCACATATACATACATACATACAAAATATACATATATTATATGTATATATATATATATATAATATTTTATATTAAAATCCCCACACCCCCATATACTTTATACTATTATGTATTATTTTATATATTATGGCATATATTTTTATATAATATTTATATATATATAT
>NC_051389.1:11460988-11478488 GCF_015228065.2 Penaeus monodon
CTCTCTCTCTCTCTCTCTCTCTCTCTTTGCCTATCTGTCTGTTTACCTAGCTGCCCCCCCCCCTCTCTCTCTCCCTTCCTCCTCCTCCTCATCTTTCTGTCGTCTCTCTCTCCCTCTCCTTCCCTCCCTTTCTGCCTCTCTCCCTCCGTGAGTGTACTACCCGTGTGCCTGTCTTCATAAATGTTTACGCACGTATATCATTCTCGCATTTCAGGAACACACTCATCGGTGCCATCCATCTCCTCTCTGTCGGAATGAAATGAATGACGGAATGAAATGAATGACGGAATGAAATGAATGACGGAATGAAGTGAATGACGGAATGAAGTGAATATCTTCCTTAGACCAGTGCACGCTTCAAGGTTTCGCAAAAGACCTGACTCATTATTCAATTTCAATTAGCCGACACACTTGTTTAAACACCGCTTCATGACATGGAAATTTTGCTGAATTTTCTAAAGCAGTTTATTTATTTTTATTTTTTTATTTTTTTATTTTTTTTTAGGGTATAGTACTTTACAATAGGATAAATCGTCTTACGCCATTAAGCTTTTTATTGGTGTAGCTTATGATCATTTCTTCAAGTTTATTGCTCTGATTATTGCTGTTTGTGTTCTATAATAGATATTAAAAGATGACATAGAGAATAATGGCAAGGTAAAAACACGAATGATCTTTTCCTCTTCGCCTCGTAAGGAACGAGATCGAAGTATAAGAGATATGTTTAATTGCTGCATCTGCCGAACATACAAATCTTAAGTGATATATATATAAGGGGTGGTAGGAGGAGGAGGAGGAGTGGGAGGGGGGGAGGAGGAGGAGGAGGGGGAGGAGGAGGAGGAGGAGGCAGGAGGAGGAGGAGGAGGGGGGAGGGGGAGAGGGAGGAGAGGAGGAGGGGGAGGGGGAGGAGGAGGAGGCGGAGGAGGGAGGGGGAGGGGGAGGAGGTGGAGGGAGGGGGAGGAGGTGGTGGGGGAGAAGGAGGAAGAGGAGGAGGGGAGGAACGGAGGAGGAGGAGGCTGGGGAGGGGCGAGGGGAGAGGAGGAGGAGGAGGAGGAGGGAGGGGGGAGGGGGAGAGGGAGGAGGAGAGGAGGAGGGGGAGGTGGAGGAGGAGGAGGAGGAGGAGGTGGAGGAAAGAGGAGAAGGAGGAGGAGGCAGGAGGAGGGGGGAGGGGGAGGAGGAGAAGGAGGAGGAGGAGGAGGAGGAGAAGGAAGGGGAGGAGGAGGAGGAGGAGGAGGAGGAGGAAGGAGGAGGAGGAGGAGAAAGAGGAGGAGGAGGAGAGAAGGAGGAGGAGGAGGAGGAGGAGGAGGAGGAGGAGGAGGAGGAGGAGGAGGAGGAGGAGGAGGAGGAGGAGGAGGAGGAGGAGGAGGAGGAGGAGAAAGAGGAGGAGACAGAGAGAGACAGAGACAGAGACAGAGACTGTGACAGAAGAGAGGGAGAGAGTACGGAAAGAAGAAAGCCAGAAATAATGAACTTCAAAAGGAGAGAAAGGGCAAAAAACAAAATAACCCTCATCCCTCGAAGCCTTTTTACCCCCAATCAGTCACAGAACCGCCCATTACAGCCATTCAAATCAAACCAACTACCTTTTCGCACTGAAAGCATCGTAGGACTTCAGAAACACTCCAATTGGCGTTCGCGAAATCCTGCAATTCAGACCCGACGAAGAATGTTGCGTTTGCAATGCGTGCCAAAATGCTGCCTGGATATCGACGCGGCGTTTGAGTGCCGAGTAAGTGCCAGGCGGGTGAGGGTGGAGGCACGCGGAGAGGCTGAGATCCAGATGCTTATTCATCTTCACTGATTGCTTGGTTCTGTCGTTGTTTATTTTCATTTATCTATTTGTTTTGTTTTATATATTTGTTATCTTTTATTTGTTTATTTTTTATTATCATATATATTATTTTTTGAGGGTGGTGAGGGTGAGGATAGGGTGGTCGGGAGACAAATAGGGGGAAGAAAAGGGAGATGAGAGAGTAGAAGAGAGAAGGAGAGCGAGAGAGAGCGAGAGAGAGCGAGAGAGAGCGAGAGAGAGAGAGAGAGATCGAGGCGAGGAGACGAGAAGGAGAGAGATGAGAAGATGAGAGAGAGAGAGAGAGAGAGAGAGAGAGAGAGAGAGAGAGAGAGAGAGAGAGATTGAACAAGAAAGAGAAAGAGATAGGGAAAGAAAGAGAAAGACACAGAAAGAGAAAAAAATGAAAAAGGAAGATAAAGAGAGAGAAAGAGGCGGAGAGAGAAAGGATCAGGGAGACAAGCTGTGGAAAGAAGGGAAAGAGAGCAAGGGAGATTGAAAAAGACAGAAAAGGAAAACAAAAAATAAACAGACAGAGAAAGAAAAAAAAAAAAACTGCGCCTCATAAACTGCATCAGAGACAAACGACCACCACATTTCAGAATTTCATTTTCCCTCTCTCATTTTTTTTCTCTTTCTTCCTTTCCCTTACTCCTTTTCTTTCCTTCTTTCTTTCCTACTTCATTTCTTTCTCTCTTCGATCATTTCTTTCTTTTTTTCCATTAAGGTGTATCAAGGGAAAGAATAACCTTGAGTATAGTATCTCGGGCCACGTGAGGAAATCGATGCACCACCCCCACCCACCGTGGAATTCACTGTGAATATTTAATTGGACAGGGAAGACGCATGTATGTAGTCTTTTTACACTCACACTCACACGCACACACGCACGCACGCACGCTTGCACGCATTCATGCACGCACACACGCGCATACACATACACATACACATAGACACACACAAAAAGATAGATAGAGATAGATAGATAGATAGATAGATAGATAGATAGATAGATAGATAGATAGATAGATAGATAGATAGATAGATAGATAGATAGATAGATAGATAGATAGATAGATAGATATTACAATTTTCCTCTCTTCCTTTCGTCTGTCTCTCTGCTTTTGTTTCCTCATCCTTTTTTCTCCTTCCTTCTTTCTCTCTTTTTCATGTACACACTCTTTTCCTCTCTTTCTCTGCTTTCGTCTTTCCCTTTCATTATCTTGACAGTCGGGGTTTCTTGATAATATCGCGTTAATGAGAGAGAAAGAGAGGAAAAGAGAGAAAGAGAAAGAGAGAGAAAGAGAAAGAAAGAGAAAGAGAAAGAGAAAGAGAGAAAAAAAAAAGAGAGAGAGAGAGGAGAGAGAGAGAGAGAGTAGAGAGAGAGAGAGGAGTCGTGGAGAGAGGAGAGAAGAGAAGGGAGGAGAGAACGAGAGAGAGAAAGAGAACGAGAGAAAGACAGAAACAGAGAAAGAGAGAAAGATTTACGGAGACAAGAAGTGAGAAAGAGAGAAAGATAGGAAGAAGATGAAAGAGACGAAAGAGAGAAGACGAGAGAGAAGAGACGAGAGAGAATGAGAGAAACAGAGAGGAGAGAGAGAGGAGAGGATGAGGAGAGAGAGAAAGAGATGAGAAAGAGAAAGAGAAAAGAGAAAGAAGAAAGACGAAAGAGAGGAAAAGAGAGAAAGAGTGAGAACAGAGAGTAAGAGAGAGAGAGAGAGAGGAGAGGAAAGAGAGAAAGAGGAGAAAGAAGAGAGGAGAGGATACGAGAGAAAGAGAAAGAGGAGAGAGAGAGAGAGTGAGATCGAGAGAGAGAGAGAGAGAGAGAGAGGGGGGGGGGGTGTTCATTTTATAAGAATAATGACGTAGTAGAAATAAGCAACACTCATGAATTCATATTTTCTAAATCATATCTTTAAAAAAATGACACCCCAGTCCTGAACCAATTTTCGTTAATCTTTTTTTTTTTTTAACATTAGCCTGACATACATGCGAACTTATTTGCTTTTCTCTCATTATGGTTTATCCTTTTCTATTTTCTTAGCACAGTTATTTTATCTTTACTTTCCTATTCACCTCACTTATCCCGTTTCATTTACGTGAAGAAAATATACTATTAATATTTTACTTTATTTCATTTTCGTTTTGTTTGTAGGAGTTTGTGTACGTAAATATTTCCTTCAGTATATTCATAATATAAATCTTCTCTAGTTTTTCTTTTGTTTTTTTTTATGCATGTTTTAATAGTTTATATGGTGTTTAATACTTTGTAAAAATGAAAGCATTTCTTTCAGATTTACATTTTGTATTGTTTTCATTGTTTATTAAATGCATCAGTTCATCAGAGAGACAGACACTGTATGGTCTTACATGTTTCTTTTATAAATGTGTGACTTTCTATATATAATGATTATTACTTTTTTACATACGTAATTACTTTTTTTTACATATAGGTAATTACTTATTATATAACAATGTTTTCTTCTTGTTTTAATTTTTAGAAATTATGTGCATTTCCTTTGATTTAGTCATAAAAATGTATTGTGGTTATATTCTTATAGCTTTATAAATACTTTATTATTGTGTCCTATATCTTTTTCGTACGTAATTATCAACTTATTCTTTCATTATCATTCTTCCATATGACCATCCTTCATTTTCATTATATATATATATATATATATATATATATATATATATATATATAATTATATAATCATTGTTTTCTTTATATTTATATTCTTTGCATATACAATTACAATTTTATCTTTACATGATGAAGTCAGTATAATCAGTCTTTCCTATTTTTCTTCTTTTTTAGATTTGCTTGATTTTCTTTCGAGTTTCCAGAGCCCAAACCTGATTACAAGCTGGAGGAAATTCAATAACTGTCACAACAAGACAATTTTCCTTCCTGTTGTTATTCTGCGCACCTTGGGAGGGAAGAGAAAACACGTGGTATATATTTTACATTTTGTCATTTTTATTGAATCTTTGTATTTTGTTGTAAGTTACAATAAAGACTGTCAGTACTCTCATTAACCATATAAAAAACAGTGGATTGATTATCATGGATTTTTCGTTTCAAAATCCACTCCCAAAAAACATCTCTTTTTTTAAAGTCCCGAAAGAATGGGATGCCTTAGAAGCCTTTGACAAAACGGCCCTAGAAGTCAATAAAAAAAATACAATAGAAAAAAATAATAAGAAAAAACGAAATAAAAACTAACAAAAAGTATTAAGTGGTAAACTGAGCTGAATAAACACAACCTCTTTCATTATATTTATTTTGGAAATATCAGAATGAAATCACAGAAAATTGATTTCGAAATCCTCACGTATTCACAGACTACTCTGACAGCCCTTAAGGTTGTAGTGATAAGGTTCCCATCAATGATAAGACGTTCCTAACACCCTCTATGCCCTCGACTGTAAAGCAAAAATATATGAACTGTGTATTTTAACCATTTTTCTACTTTTTTTATTTATTTATAATTTTTTAAGCATTTTACATTATTATACTAACACTTTACATAGCATTTATATCCAGAATACAAGATGGTTATGATAAAGAAGTTTGATATCCTGAGACAACCATACAGATTCAACGAAATGTATGGCAGAAAATCATTTGCATCATGGCAAAGGAATTGCTAGTACACAGCGGTCATCAGCCTGACCTTCGCATGCATCGCTCTCTCTCTCTCTCTCTCACACTGTGCCCGCGTGTTGGCAACCACCGTGACACCGCGGGCAGAAAGCCTTTTCCACCACTCCCAACAGCGCTTGGTTGCTTGCCTGCTCGCCTGCCTGACACCACCAACACCCAACAAGGAATCTCTACATCCGGGTTACCTCGCTGTGTCTGGGGTGGGGTGGGGGGTGAGGGGCGCGGCTTGGCCCTCCTGTTACTACTACGAGAGAGGATTACACAGAGGGGAGAGGAGGGAGAGAGAAGGGGAGAGGGGAGGGCGGGTGAGGTGGAGGAAGAAGAGGGAAGGAGGGTATGGCGTCTACCCTCCCACACTCCCCCCCTAGCCCTTCACCAACCAGCTTTTCTCTCTTTTATCTAAATCACTCGCAGCTTTTGAGACAACAGAGGACCCAGGAATGAACACATGTTAAGAAACGGCTACACAGGAAGGGTGGCGTGTGCGTGTGTGCGTGTGTGACATATTGAAAACGGGTTATCTATTCTATTTAATCCATTTATCTACTTTCCTGTAGGGAGGTGGGAAGTGTGATGCTACGCTCCTCCCCCAACAACCCTGGTACACACAGATACACACACCTACATACACACGCGCGCGCACGCCCGAAATTCTATCCTGCACAAACAGCCTCTCCAACTCTTCTTGCATAATTGTGGCACAAATCGGGTCACCTCCGTCGCGTCCTTGGATCAGCTGACGAGTGAGAGCCACGTGGTAAGGGGGAGGGGGCAGGGGGTAAGTAAGAGAGGCTGGATGGGGGGAAGGGGGTAGTGGTACTCCCACTACCCTCCCCTAAACTCCCCTCCACTCACCATCGCCTCTCCCCCCCCCCTCTCTCTCTTCCTCTCTCCAACACACGAAACTATCCCTCTCTCTCTCTAAGACAAGACTGTACATAAGATCTGACCTTGCCCAGGCTGCGTCAGTGGGCGGAGCATCACGCAGCAGTGACCAGTGCAACATAGGTCATCTGTGCTCAACACTGAAGGAAACGATACGATTTGTCCCCCAAAAATTATGCCGACGGGAAAAAATAATAATATAGTTATATATATGTATGAAAAAAGTCTATAAACAATGCGACAAAAACGAGGTTTGTAGCTATTTTTTCTTTCTTTTTTTTGGTCCCCATTTTTTTTTTATCTTTAAATTTAAAGAGAAAGTCCATTATGCATTTGCTCCTCCCGCCTCTGCAATTCAAAAAGAAAAAAAGAAAAGAAAAAAAAAAGAAAGAATGGCATATATTCTATACTTCTGGAAAAAGCTAATGAAAGAATCATGAGCAAAACCATTTAGGTCGAGTATATCAACAAATAAATAAGATACCCTACCCTAACGACCAACGTACTGGCGTTTATACTTCAAGAACAAAAAAAAAAAAAAAAATTACAGCATTTATGTACACTTGTAAGGAAAACAAATCATGGGAAGGAAGGATGGGGGGGGGGGGGGGGATCGGGCTGCCTACGTCATATGCTTTCGACTTCTCGCAAACTCTCTGGTTTCCTTTTCTCTCACTTTATCATCGGTTTGTTTCGTTCCCAACTTGTACGCTTAAAACACCAACCTCTCTACTACCACGTACACCACACGCAACGTTTCACTAAAACAAATGACAAACAAAAGAGGGAAAAAAAATATACAAACGTATTTATCAACATCCGGGGATCCTCACGCCCGCATACCTACATGGGCGCCATCTCGCTCTCATCCACCTTTTTCGCTCAGTGTCTTTGGGGTCATCAATTGGGCCGGTTTTCCTTTCTTTTCGGTCATCCATTCTCTTCGTCTCCTTCCTTCCCCTTCCATCCATCTTCATTCTCTCTCTCTCTCTCTCTCTCTCTCTCTCTCTCTCTCTCTCTCTCTCTCTCTCTCTTTGTCCCTCTTCGTGTAACATCCTCGGTCCATAGTAAAGAATTAAGAACAAAAAAAATACGAAAAAAAAAACAATAAATAAATCTTTAAAGAAAACCAACATCCTCTCATTCCCTACGGCCTATGAACACCTTCCGCATTTTCTCATCTGCCGGAATTCCTCGAGAAAAAAAAAGATATACATATTTACACTTAATACTGTTACCCAGGGCTTCGCAATTTCCTCTCGACACTTAACACAAGGATCACTTTGGAACCTCGGCCGCCCTCTCTGCCTTACGAGCCACCCGCGTGAGGAAACTTTTGCTGAACAGAATTGAACTTTCTGAACAAAACGTTACCTTCAACGCCGAGCACTTGAACTTACGCTACGATTCCAACGCGCTGCTGTCGTGGCAAAGCACTCCCAAATCCCATCGGGGAAGAAGAGAAAAAGGAAATGAAAATGAAAATATATATACACACACAGAGAAGACTGCGATAATAAAACTCAAAAAAATAATATATATATATGCAACACGGGAAAAAAGAAATTCTAAAGTAAATGATTTTCAAGAAAGCATCTTCCTCTCTTTTTTTTTTCTCTGGTTTTGTTTTGGACTTTATCTTTTTTTTCTTTTTTCTTTCTTTTTTTTTTTTTGCTTAAAGAGGAGATGAACACGAAGTGAAAATCGGAGATGAGGGATGACGGTGACTGGGCTGGAGGCCTCGCTGGCGACTCGGTGACTGGTGATGACTTTTATATATATGGAATCAGTTGTTTTGGTGACAAGTGATAAAGAGGAACGTCTAGTATAAGTTCCATAATTTGAATGCTTCCTCTCTCTTCGAGTGATTTGAAGGCATGATCGATGAATGAATGAATGAATGACATTTAAACTATATTAATAAACCCATTACAATATGAAGGAAACACTCCACTATCGCTTCTTTCTTTGAGATCTACAAAAACGTGTGACGAAAACTTGAAAAAAGAAAGATAAAACTAAGACAAGGCGAGGTCAGCCAGGCTTCCCCGAGCGGAGCTGACCCTCCGGAGGTCAAAGGTCATGCGCCACGGCACCTCCGGAGGCGCTGGCGTCTTCGTGCACCGCCGCCCTTCGCCTTCGCCCGACTCACGATTCGGGGAACAAAACCCTCCGCGTGGCGCGCGTTTTTCTTGATTTTTTTCCATCATCAAAATGAAAATAAAGAGAGACGAAAACGAAATACTGCAATGAGCAAAATAATACATTGATAAAATCAAGAAACGGGGGAAACTGCGAGGCAACAGGCCCGGGCCCGGAAAGCCTCGCGGAGCGTCCCTCTCGCATCCACCTCACTCACTCACTCTCTTTCTCTCTCTCTCGTCCCTTCCTGCGGCAGCCTGACCTGGGGCTCAAGGCAGCGCCTCGCCTCCATCCCTCCATCCCGCGGCACAGGTAGGCCTACGCTCAACTAACCTCAAGGGCTGGGGAGGCCTACTTGGTAAAGGGGACTACACTAGAGTCAGCCGCAGCCGTGGTACCTCTCTCGTTCTCTCTCCGCGAACACGGTGAAAACTCGTACAGGGGGGAAGGGGGGGACCTAGCAAGGGAGTCTAGGGAGATTGTGGAAGGGTGGGAGTAGGGTGGGGGTGGGGGGGGTCAACTCATCTGACTGACCTGCCGTCCTCGTCCACATTTTTATCTTAAATATTTCCCTCGCGTCCAAACACACTACTACAGCGTGATATGTATACAATAAAAAAGCACGCAATCATTGTACAACACAATCCACAGAAAATACAATCTTTTTTTATTTTTTTTAAACTTCGTTTTTTTCCCTACCATTTCTCATCATGATGCCCTTCCAAAAAAGCGAGGTCATCCATACAACAGGTCAATCATGTAACAGCATCTACCCAGGACCTGATCTCGACCCGATGGCGCCTCCTGATCGAGTTTCATATCATTATAATCTATTTTTCTTTTTGTTTGAGATTGCGTAGGCGGTAGATCGCGTGGGCTTTAAGGGCGCGGAGGCAATGGATCACAGCTCGAATGCGCGGACTTTTTTTCATTATTTCCTGAACCTGCATTCTAGAGCCTCGACGGACATCACGGAGACTTGATAAGAAGTGAATCCGCCAAACACAATTCTCCTTTATTTTTTTTTTTAATCTTAACATGTGCATCATTGAACACCCTTTATATTCTTTTTTTTTTTGAACAGTGAAGACAATTCTGGAGGGGGGGGAACTATATACATATATATAAAACGTCGGACTTGTTAGAATGCAGGTTCACGTAGTTATCACAGAAATGGTGCTGTGCCATAATAACCTTTTTTAAAATATGGCGATTCGAGAAGTTTCATCCCCGCACGCCGTTTTCTCTCTCGCTCTCTCTCTCTCTCTCTCTGGAGGGAATACGGCGAGCGGTGACTATTATAAAAAAAAACAACTCTGGTTAACAATAATAATAATAATATAGTCATAAATCACAATTACATTGGAGGTTTCTTTTTTATTTACCACATTATACAAAAAATCACGTGTCATTACTTCATGACCATTCAGAGAAGTACATCCCTGGGCGTCTCTGAATTAAATATTAACTGGGGTAAAACATTTCCTCGCTGAAGCTGTGATCCAACTGCGCTCTGGTCATTTGTGCTTATAGAAAAATACAGTACTTCGAAAACATTGGATTCCAAAATAGTATTTAATATAATATTCAGAATGATATCACTAGATAAGCAAGACTATGTTTTTTTTTAATCTTTCTTTCTTTATGCAATCAGTCAAAATTTACAAATTAAATTAAAAAATAAATAAATGAACGAAAAAAAAAAAATAAGTTAAGTAATTAAAATTGACTCGTGGTAGCGTTCAACTTGTCTCGTGTTAGCGTATCCAGTATCAAATTTAAAAAAAAAAAAAAAAAAAAAAAAAACATTAAAAAAAGGGGAGAAAGACATAAAAAGTGATTGTAGTGAACAATAATAAAAAAGACCCAAGTTGAGTAGCTGTTTTACACCTTATGTCCAACCTTCCTCCACGGGGAACACATGTATCACATAGAAGTGGACTATCTAAACAGAGGATTCTGACCCGTGCCCCACACACGCTTACACACCCCATTGATACATACTATTTACTTAAAAATTTACACAGCGCATGATTAGAATGTAGTAACGTTACACTAATGTTGATCAATGAACTGGATGGCTATTTAATAACGATTTGCAGCGAAACTCATACATTCTTAGAACTTTGTACCTTAGTGAAGATGGGCGTCTACTGCCCGTGGACTTTTATACCATTGACGAATAAAAGAAAAGACCAAAAAAAGTTATAATAATAATAATCCTACTATTCTACAGCAAGATAATATGATTGATTTTTTTTTCTTTCTTTCATCGTGGGTCGCTTCAGGTTCAATCCAGCATTTGTGACACCTCGTGCCGGACTGGCCCGCCAGGTGGCCAACACCCTCTCGCTTGGGGTTCAGGTGGTAACCATCTTTCATCAACCCTTTAGACAACTTATCACAACTCTTTTTTTTATTAATTTCAATTTGCTAATGTTATCTTTCTTACATAACTAGCCACAAGCCTCGTCCGGAAAGAACAGATTCGCGTGACGGGCCCGCTTATTACAGCTCCTTCATTTCCATGACACATACACACACGAAAGATTGAGAACGTGTAAAGCAGCACCAAATTTTTCTAGTTTTCTTTATCATTATTATCATTTTTTTTTTAAAGTTTTCTTTTCTTTTTTTAGTATAGCTGGTTGCCAACGACACCTTTATATATATATGTATATGAAAAAAAAAATCCATTTTTTTTCCTTCGGTCGTCTTCTAAAAGTATCATTTAGAACCTAAGGTGTCCGGAGTGACGGTCGTACTTTCTTCTCGCAGATGGCGCCGGTGGTCGTGCCTTTTCCGGGTCGTCGGGGCTGTCCATGACGTTTCTGGCGCCGCTTCTTCCTCGTTTGCTTGCTTGCTTGACTGTTGCTTCCTCCGAGAGACGATGAGACTGGAGTAGGACGAGATTTTTTTTTTCGATTACGGTTTCTCCTCCTCCCTTCGTCCTCCTTCCTTCCCCTCCTGCGGGCGGCGCTGCGGAAGTCGTTGGTTCGTGGGGTTTCCTTCCCTCTTGCTGGTCGGACGTCGTGGCTTTACTTCGAGTCCCCCCGTAAAGAGTAAAGGAAAAAAAAAAAAGGCGGCAAACACCTCTCTCTCTCTCTTATCCTATTTTCCCTTTCCACTACATTTTCTCCTCCTTCTCCTTCTCCTCTTCCTCCTCCTCCTTTATCATCATCTGATAATCATCACCGACTCGATTCCTGTAGCGGAAGAGTCGATCCATCGGGAGGCAGCGACCCGACGGCGGCAGCGAGCGATGACGTCGAACCCATCGAACGTCGAACTGGAACGTCGTCGCAGCCGTCGTCATCGTCATCGTCGTCGTCGTCGTCGTCGCGTTGTGTTCTCCGTGCGGGCCGAGGTGCTGGGCGGGGCTGGAGAGCGGGAGGTCGACCCAAGTTTAATCTGCGGGAGAGAGAGAGAGAGAGAAAGGGATGGTTAGCTTACGGCGGAATCTCGAAAGGAAGGTAAATTACAAGAAACTTAATGCGGTTACTAATTCTAATACTTAAGAGTAAAAATGGTGATTAATAACAATGCCAACGATCGTAATAATAAAAAGTAATCGATAAAGAATGTGAAGGTCACACCAATTTTTAAACACGTCATATACAAAAATATGTGTGTGTGTGTGTGTGTGTGTGTGTGTGTGTGTGTGTGTGTGTGTGTGTGTGTGTGTGTGTGTGTGTGTGTGTGTGTGTGTGTGTGCGCGCGCGCGCGCGCGCGTTCGTGTGCATGCATGTATGTATGTATGTATGTGTATGTGTCTGTATGTACGCGCGCACATCGAAGGAGAGTTGAGGAGAGTCTGGAGCGTCAGGGGAGGGGAGGGGAGGGGAGGGGAGGGGAGGGGAGGGGAGGGGAGGGGAGGGGAGGGTAAAGGGAGGGAGGGAGGGAGGGGGTGAGGGGCGGCGGCGGCTCATGAGACCATGTGGCTAACCTTAATAACAGTTTCACCGAAAAAGGCCCAAGATGCCGCTGCCGCTCGTCACGAAAAATAATTGCTCGACACGTGACGCTTTTTCACTTTTGGGGAAAGGGGGTGAGGGGGAGGAGGGGGGGCGGCTTACACATTGATCTTTTTATATCTATTTTGAAAGGGAAAGACAGAGAGAGAGAGAGAGAGAGAGAGAGAGAGAGAGAGAGAGAGAGAGAGAGAGAGAGAGAGAGAGAGAGAGAGAGAGAGAGAGAGAGAGAGAGAGAGAGAGAGAGAAAGGGAGAAGGAGGAATAAACGAGATATAGCCATAGGCGTAGATACAGATTGGTTAAATAGATACAGAGAGGGGAAAACGTACCGGAGAGAGGGAGAGAGATAAGAAAAACAAAAAAAACGAAGCAATTGATAAGAATTACATCGGAACCGGAAATCAAACTCCGTGCGAGAACTTCCTTTTCTATATCTATCTATTTTCTATCCGTTTTATCTATGCTTCTTATTAGCATACTTCCTTCTTCGTCTTCCTCCCCGTCTCCATTTTTTTCGCGATTTTCTCTCAATTCCCTCCCACCCCCTTTCCTTTCTTTCTTTATCTTCCTTTGTTATTTTCCCCCCTCCCTCCCTCTGTCTTCCTCCTCTTTCCCTTTCTGCTTTTCCTCCCTTCTCCCTCTTCCTTCTCCCCCCCCCCTTTTCCTCCCCTCATCCTCCAGCTCCCATCCCTTCGTTAGAGGCAAAGCAGCATAAATAATCTTCTGGTCGGCAGCTGTTTTCCCTCGGGGCTTTTTGACGCCATCTGCGCCACTTTCTCCGGCGTCGCGGCACTGCGGGCTGGCGGGCGGGTCACTCAGGCAACTGTGGTGCCGCCGCCGCCGCCGCCGCAGCTGTGGTGGCGGCGGCGGCGGTGGCGGTGGCGGTGCGCGGGTTTCCTCCCTCCCACTTGCTCATCCTCCTCCTCTTCTTCTTCTTCTTCTCCTCCTCCTCCTTCTCTTCTTTTTCTTCTTCTTCTTCTTTTCCCTCCTCCACCTCCTCCTTGCATGTCCCCATTCACGTCTCTCTTAGCCCTCTCACCAACTCGCCCACCGTCCCTCTCTCACCCACCCAACCCAATCTCCCCATCAACAATAAATTCCCCATCCCCACCTCCCCACGTCCCCATCCCCACGACTCCCCCCACAACCCCCTTCCATCCCCCCCACACGTTATCTCTCATGGCTGTCACTACTGCAATCTCATGGACACGTGCAGATCATCAAAAACTTGTTAAGATTAATTATAAGTTTGATTTAGTTTACAATAGAGGGAGAGAAATTATAGAGAGGGGGGGAGGGAGGGGGAGAAGGAAGGAAGGAGGGAGGGGGAGGGAGGGGGAGGGAGGGGGAGGGAGGGGGAGCGAGAGAGAGAGAGAGAGAGAGAGAGAGAGAGAGAGAGAGAGAGAGAGAGAGAGAGAGAGAGAGAGAGAGAGAGAGAGAGAGAGAGAGAGAGAGAGAAGAGAGAAGAGAGAAGAGAGAGAGAGAGAGAATAAAGAAAGTGAAAGAAGAGAGTAAAAAAGAAAGAGAGAACAGACAGAGAGCCGACAAAGCCACCTTCCCCGAACAGAAGGAAAGAGAGAGTCCCCAACATCGAGAAAACTTGCACTCGCTCCACCACCTGCGAATGAAAAAAGAGGCGAGGAAACGAAATTAGCGGAAACGGGCGAAACAGACGAGCGAGAGTTGCGACTCGGGGGGGGGGGGGGGAAGGAGAGCAAGAAGTAGCGCGCACGTGTCTGCGTGCGGGCGTCACGGGCGGGTTTTGTGCGCGCGAGTGACTGAGAAAGTGGGAGGGGGAGGGGGGGACGGAGGGAGGGAGGGAGGGAGGGAGGTGAATGAGTTGGACGAGTGCGTGTGCGTGTGCGTGTGCGTGTGTGTGTTTGCGTGTGTGCGCGCGCGCGCGTTTTAGAGAGCATTGCCAGAACTAACAGAGTGGACCGATGCAAAGAACTCCCCACCCCCCCGCAATCCTCATCGTCCGCGCCGCTCTCTCCACATGAGAATCCGCTAATCCGCCAAGATCTTCCCCTGTCATCCACCTCGGTCACTCTTCCTATCCACTTATCACAAAACCTGCCATCCACCCACATTATCTACCTATTCCCTAACGTATCATCCACCCATAATACCCACTTGTCATCCATCTCCTCATCCCCTTGTCATCCATCTCCTTATCCACTTGTCATCCATCTTATCCACTTGTCATCCATCTTATCCACTTGTCATCCATCTTATCCACTTGTTATCCATCTCCTTATCCACTCTTCCACTCGTCTTCCACCACTCCACTATCCACATCGTCATCCACTCTCGTCATCCATTCCACTCCGGCGTTCTCTCTCGCAATCCGCTCAGGGTGACGGCGAGGGCGAAGGGGCCGTGACTCTGGCTTCGGACTCGGAAACACTCTAGAACACGAGTCGAGACAGGTGCGTAATCCAAGCCTCAAGGCCTGGATTTCGCACTTGATATTCGTCTCCTTTTTTATAATTATTATCATTAGAATTTCACTTATTTTGTTGCGACTGCCAGTTCTGGCATAATTATCGCCGCCGCCGCCGTCGTCGTCGTCGTTCTTCTGACTACGCTCCGCTCTTAATGAACACGATCGAAGGCACTCTCCTGCCTCCCTCCCTCCCTCCCTCCCCCAGACATCCCTCACTTTCACGCCTCTCCACCCACCCTCTTTCCCTCCCCTACCTCCCCACTCCCCCCATCCCCCCCTTCATTCGGCCGCGTCTAACACGATCCTTTGACAATAAACAAACTCGAAGCATTCTTGCCTTCCAACATGGCGGCCGCGGCGACGACAAAATTCCCGCCGACCGCGCTCGTCTGTCCGCCGCCGTTGCCAACCCGGGGCCGATTCAGCTCGATTTCCTCGGGGCCCTTGATTTCTTTTCGATTTTCCTCTTTTTTTTACTATTTTTTGGTGTATTTTTTTTATTTATTTGTTTTTTTTTTGTTTCTCTTTTTTCGAGAACACGTGCATCCACATCGCCAACGAGCCCATGAGCCAAACTCGTCAAGGATTCGTTACAAATACGTGCACACGGCGCACACAAGCACACGAATAAACAATCACACACTTGAAAACAAACACACACACACACAACGCGCGCCGCATGACACACTCCAGATGTCACGTGACAGCGTTGGATGCTCAAGGGGCAGCAGTGTGAGGCCAAAATGACAAAGGCCATGTGTGAAAGACGAGCCCATATCCCTCCCTTTCGCCCTCCTTCTCTCCCCTCCCCTCCTCCCTTCCCCTTCCCTTCCCCCCTCCCCTCCCCTTGCCTTCCCCTATCCCTCCCTTCTCTCCTCTTCCCCTCCTCTCTTCCCTTCCCCCTATCTGTCCCTTCTCTCCCCCTCCCCCTCCCTTCTATCTTTTTCCCTATCTCTACACCCTTCCTCCCCCCCTTCCACTCCGCCCTTTCTTCCCTCCCCCCCCACCTCCCATCTCTTCTCCTCCTACCTCTCTTCCCTTTTCTCCCTCTCCTTCCTGCCCCTCTCTTCCTTCCTTGCCTTTCCTCCTTTCACCTCCTATCTTCTTTCCTCTAAATCATTCCGTTTCCTTCTCTCTCTCTCTCTCTCTCCTTCCAATACTTTCCCTCCTACCCCCCCCCCCCCTTTCGCGAAAGGAGAGGAAGAAGAAACTAGGAGAAGAGAAAGAGAAGGAGGAGAAGGAAGCGAAGGAAGAGAAGGAGGAGAAGTAAGAGAGGAGAAAAAGGGGATGTCCTCTGCCCCCCCCCCCCTCCCCTTCCCCCAGGACAAAGAGCGCTCTCACGGGAAGGAGGGCGCTCGGATCCGCCTCGAGAAGGAGCGTCGAAGCATCTCCAAAGCAGCATTGGGGTGGGCGTGGGCGTGGGCGTGGGGGGGGGGGGGGGGGATGCAAGAAGGGGGAAGGGAAAGTGAGAGGAGTGGGCAACGGAGAGTGTGGGAAGGGAAGGGAAGGAGGAGGGAAAGGAAGAGGAGGAGGGAAAGGAAGAGGAGGAGGAGGAAGAGGAGGAGGAGGAGGAGGAGGAGGAGGAAGAGGATGAGGAGGAGGAGGAGGAAGTCCAAGGAAGAGGAAAGGAGAAAAAAAAACAAGGAAACAAGTAACAAGACAAAAATAAAACAAGAAACGGGAGGACCAACACACAAATGGCGCCAACACTAAAGACAAAACATCGCGGCTCACTCGGGCATAATACTTACGAAAAAAACAGGAAAACTTTTCTCCATGTTGGGCACACACGAGAAATGTGATCATTCCCCCTCCCGATACCCTCTCTCCCTCCCCCTCACCCCTCAACCCTACCCTCCACTCACCCCCTACCCTTAACCCCCCCCCCCCACACACTCGCCGACGCACACCCAGCCCGCTGAATAAGTTGTCTGTCACGCCCATGCCACTTCACACACCTTGCTAACGGAAGAAGGAAGGGGAGAGGAAGTAAAGAAGAAAGGGGAGAGGAAGAAAGGAGGAAAGGGGAAAGGAAGAAAGAGGAAAGGGGAAAGGAAGAAAGGAGGAAAGGGGAAAGGAAGAAAGGGGGAAAGGGGAGAGGGGAAGGAGAAGAAAATGGAAAGGCGATAGAGCAAGAAAAGAAGACAAGTGAAAAAAGAGGAGGCATAAAAGAGAAAAAAAAAATACTTTCCACTTTCCATCATTTCAAAATCCAAAAACAAGAGAGAGAGAGAGAGGAAAAACGAAAATTTCACCCCAGCGAGGAGAGAAGCGCTGAACTTTCTTGTCGCTCTTTGTGGAAACCGCCGAAAGCTTTTGAGGAGATCGATTACCTCGCGGCCGATGTTTGCTTAAGAATGAGGAAGCGGATGAGAAGCATGGAATGAGGGAGGAGGGAAGGAGGAAGAAGATAAAGGAGGGAGAAGGGGGAGGGAAGGAGGAAGAAGATAAAGGAGGAAGAAGGGGGAGGGAAGGAGGAAGAAGAGGAGGAAGAAGATAAAGGAGAAAAAGGGGAGGGAAGGAGGAAGAGGAGGAGGAAGATAAAGGAGAAAAAGGGGAGGGATCGATGATGGAAAGGAGGGAGGAAGGGGAGAG
>NC_051389.1:11483488-11513488 GCF_015228065.2 Penaeus monodon
CCGCAGCGCGCACCACCGCCAGCGCCGCGACGACCCGACCAGGCCCCCCCCCCCCCCACTCACGCTACAGGTTTACGGAGGAACATGGCTACGACTCAAGGCAAACAGGTCGCGGTTCCCAAAGCCACTTCGCGCAGCACCACCGTTATCATCACACTGCCTCGCACACACCACTTTCTCACCACTCTCTCTTTCTCTCTTATTTATTTTCTCTCTCTCTCTCTCTCTCTCTCTCTCTCTCTCTCTCTTTCTGACTTCCCTGTCCCTCTCTCTCTTTTTCTTTATTCCCCTCTCTACTCCCTACTATCCCCCCCCCCTTTTTTCGGCACTTTCAAAACGAGGATAATTACAAACATAGAAATCGTGCCCCCTCCCCCTACCCCCTTCACCCCCGCTCTCACGTCCTGTGCAAACCCCCCGCAAAAAATATTTGCATCCTTAATTATGCCGCGATCGAGGATTCAGGTCAGGCCGGAGCGGCAGGCGGCGATTAGCGGGACAAACAGACGAACTTGGGGGAGAGACGGTGGAAGGGAGAGGGGGGGAGAGGGGGGGGGGGGAGAGGGAAGGAGGAGGGGTGGAAAGGAGAGGGAGGGAGGGAGGGTGGAAGGGAGAGGGAAGGAGGAGCGCTGGAAGGGTGGAAGGGTAGTGGAGCTGGAGAGGAAGGGTGGAGGGGAGGAAGGGTAGAAGAGGGGAGGAAGGGTAGAGGGGAGGAAGGGTTGAAGAGGGGAGGAAGGGTAGAGAGGAGGGTGGAAGGAAGGTGGAGGGGTCGAAGAAAAGTGAAAAAAGGTGGAAGAAGGGTAGAGTGACAATACCTGGAGAAGCGGAAGAAGAAAACACCAATAACTAAGCGAAACATGAAGAAGAGATATAACGGGAGAAAAAAAAAGAAAAAAGAAAAGAAAAGAAAGAGAGAGTGATTTCAAAGAGAGATAGAAAGAGGAGAGTCTGGAGAGTGACTCAGGCTCCGATTATGCATGTTTTCTCAATGTTTGTCGACTTATTTGGGTGTAGTGTGTCCCCCCGCCCCTTCTCCCCATCGCTATCTGTTACGGATGCTCCTCCCTCCCTCCCTCCCCTCCCTCCCCTCCTCCTCCTCCTCCTCCTCCTCCTCTTCTATCACACTCAAGAAAACAAAAGGGCGAGAGAGGAAGAGAGAGGAGACGAGAGAGAGAGAGAGAGAGAGAGAGAGAGAGAGAGAGAGAGAGAGAGAGAGAGAGAGAGAGGAAGGGTGTGAAACTCAGCCAGACACCGAATGGAAAATGTGCCAAAGTGCCAAGCAATACATGAGCAAGTCCGTCTGGTGCCGTCCACCCGTGGCAGACAGGCACTCGCGCAAGCCGGGTGTGTCTCTCGGCTTGGGACTTGATATGTGGCACGCTAAATATAGTCGGCCAGTGTTACCAACTATGTATAGATGTTATTGGATCTTTCTATTATTAGGGAGTTCGAGGGGGGGAGGGGATAGGGGGGGCAGAGGAGGGTAGAGGCGGTGGGAGTGGCATTTCCTCAAGTGCGAGAGCAGGGGGGGAGGGGGGTTTATGCACGTGTATTGTGCCCCACTCGAAGATATTTCTCTCGCAGCCCGAAGTAGTAGTAAAAGCAGTACAAGTAGCCGTGATAGTAATGGTGACGGTGATGGTGATGGAGGTAATGGTGGTGGTGGTGGTGATGGTGTTGATGGTGGTGATGATGGTGGGTGGTGGTGATGATGATAACAGCAACAACAATCCTAACAGATAACACTAACAATACCTCCTGCTCAAAAAACCCATCCAACTGCTCCCCTACCCCCACCCCTCACAAATCAAAAACATCCGCAGAGAAATCATTCCAAAATACCCCCCCCCCGCCCCCGGTGGATTATACCAACGCCAAATACCCTTTCCCAGAGCCTCTGTCAAACAGGCCAGCCAAATAAACAGAAGGCAATATCTCTCCCTTTCTCCCCCCCCCTCCCTCCCTCCCTCTCTCTCTCTCTCTCTCCCTCTCTCTCTCTCCCTCTCCCTCACGTGCAAATAGCATCTTTACCGCGGTGGACATCTTTTGTTTCTTATAGCGATCAATCAATTTGCTGACTAGGTGGAAGAGATGGTGGGAGGGAGGGAAGGGTATGGAGGGAAAAGGGGAGGGAGGGAAGGAGAGAGAGAGAGAGAGAGAGAGAGAGAGAGAGAGAGAGAGAGAGAGAGAGAGAGAGAGAGAGAGAGAGAGAAAGGAGACCAAAGAAGAAGAAAAGACAAAAGGGAAAAAAAATCAAAGAAGAAACCCAAAGAAAGAAAAAAAGGAAAATGTAAAACACACAAAATAGTCGCTGTCCTTCCCCCGTAGTTCCCGCCAGACGTCTTCAACCGAGGAGGGCGTCTTGCCCTTCCTCGCCTCCGCGAAGGTCTTCCGCTGCGACTCTCACCTGTGATCGCAAGACGCAGCGCGTTTGCCTGCTCCTTTGGCTTTGCTTGGCGTGGAGGGAAGGGAGGAAGGAAGGGGGGAGGGAGGAGGAGGGAAGGAAGGAAGGGGGGAGGGAGGAGGAGGGAAGGAAGGAAGGGGGGAGGGAGGAGGAGGGAAGGAAGGAAGGGGGGAGGGAGGAGGAGGGAAGGAAGGAAGGGGGAGGGAGGAGGAGGGAGGTGCGAGGAGAAAGGAGTAGTAGTAGTAAAAGACGTAATAAAAGACCACTAGTAGTATTAGAGGTAAAAGAAAGAAAGAAAAAAAAAAACAGAAGACGAAGACGAAGAAAAGAAGAATAAAAGAAGAAGGAAAGGAAAACAACAACGGGCGAAAGGGGGTAAGGAGGGGAGACGAGGGAGGGGAGGGGAGGGGAGGCAGTAGTGTATATACAGATTAATAAACAATCCAGACTTTTGCGGATTTCGCGTTCCCTCGCCGAGCCGAAACTCGGATTTGAGAATACCGGATTCCTGGTTGCGAAAGGAGAAGGGAGAAGGGAAAAGAGGAAGGTCGAGGAAAGGAGGAGAAGAAGAAGAACGGAGAAGTGGGAAGGAGAAGAAGGAAGACGAGAAGCTTGAAGAAGAAAGACGAGAGGCTTAAAGAGGAGACGAGAAGAGTTGTGAAAAGGAGAGGAAGGAGGCAGGAGAAGAGAGAAAAGCAGAGATCAGAGATATTGAGGGAAGAGAGGAGATGAGAAGGGAGAAACAGACGAGTGAGAAAAAAAAAATCAAATCTTGAAGAAGCAGTTTGCAGTCCACAGCATGATAAGTTTCTGGCATTTAAACCAATAGATTCCTATCTTTTCCCTCTCCTTCTCCCTCTCCCTCTCTCTCCTCGGTCAATAGCGGCAACTGACTAGAATGCATAACAGTTTTTTTTAAACAGCTTGGGTAAGAAGGGAAGAAGAGAGAGGGGAAAGATTAAAGCGAGGGAAGAAGAGGGAAAGGAAGAGAGGAAGAGACGGAGAGGGAGAAAGGGAAAGACAGACAGATAGATAGATAGATAGATAGGTAGACAGATAGAAACTTTAGGACAATGGACAACCGGCATCTCTACCATACTATATGATAATGATAGTGATTAAAAGATTCAAATTTGTATCCCATGATGAAACGCAAGTAAAATATAATCTCGTAATTTTTATTTTTCTTCAGAAGGATCCGAGAGAGAGCAAGGCCATAAAATATAAAAAATAACTAAATAATAATAACAATAAAACGAAAATAGCATGGAAAATAAACCATCTCCCCTTTTCAATGCGCAGGACTGTGGTTTGTCAGGGGGGGGGGTATCTTACGTAGGCCTATTGGGATAAATAAAGTCTTTCATAATACACAAGCGTCTTCACACCGTCACTCCTTCACAAGAGGGTTTTAAGCCATATGGGAAGAAAATTTATGAGAACAGACTACTTACCCCCCCCCTCTCTATGCCTTCTGCCCTGCCCCCCTCCCACCCCTCTCTCCCTCTCCCCCTCTCCTCTTCCTACTTCCCTCCGCTTCCTACTTTCCTCCTATTCCTTCCTCCTCCTAACCCTCCCTCCTCTTCCTTCCTCCTATCCCTCCCTTCCTCTCCTTTTCGTCTCCTTCTCTTCCCCTCTTCTTTGATTCATTATTCTTACGTCCTCTTTGTCTGCTTCTTTCATAATTATTTTTTTTCCCTCCTACTGGGTTATCGTCCCCTTGTGCTTATCTACTTTATTTATTTATCTTTATTTATTTATTTTTTACCATGGAATAAATTAGGTAGATAATAACAATAATAAAAATGAAAATAAACAACGAATTATTAGAAAGACGTGGTGGTCGCCATGCAAAAAAAGAGGATATAAAAGAAAACAAAACAAAGAAAAGAATGAGGATAAAGATGGAAAAAAAAGAAAAAGACAAAAGACAATAATAATAATAGTAATAATAATAAAAGACAGCACAAAAGACGCGACACAAACCGAGCAGACGATTAACTGCCCCCCCCCCCTTTCCCCCCCATCCCCCTTTCCTCCCCTCCTATCCTCTCCCTCCCCTCCCCCCTCCCCCCTCACTCTAGATCGGAACAAAAGGTGCAAATGGGCGTCACGGGCATGCAAGACGATGGGGGGGGAGGGGAGAGGGCGGGGGGGGGGGGTCCGCGAGGGATTGCAAAACCAATCTAACTTGAGATTCCCGAGATTCTTTCGGGCCGCGGTGGCGAGTGCGGGATTGCTTTCTGTGAGAGGGAGAGGGAGAGAGGGAGAGGGAGGAGAGAGAGGAGAGAGGAGAGGGAGAGAGGGAGGAGAGAGGGAGGAGAGAGAGGGAGAGAGGGAGAGTCCTTCCTTCCTTAGCGCAGACGAGGCAGGCAAAGCAGGCAGTCCGAGGGATGGACAACAGCACGCGCGGGTGGATTTGCCCCCCCCCCCCCTCTTTCTCTTTCTCTCTCTCTCTCTCTCTCTCTCTCTCTCTCTCTCTCTCTCTCTCTCTCTCTCTCTCTCTCTCTCGTGTATTTTCTCTCCTCTTTCTGTCTGTGTCTGTCTTTAATCTTCTCTCTCTCCTCGCATGACTTAAAGTCGGGCTGCGGTTCAGAAAGGAAAAGAGAATGGCGTGCGTGCGTTCATGTGCGTGTGCATGCGTGTGTGTGTGCGTGTGCATGCGTGTGTGTGGTGTGTGTGTGTGTGTGTGTGTGTGTGTGTGTGTGTGTGTGTGTGTGTGTGTGTGTGTGTGTGTGTGTGTGTGTGCGCGCGCGCATTTACCTACAACCCCCCCCCCCACACACACACACACACGAACACAAACACCTACGTATGCGCGCAACACGGTCTTCAGTCGTCCTCAAGGTACGTTAGCAATGGGCGGAAAGTAGGGGAAGGGGATGGAGAAGGGAGGGGAAGGAAAGGAGGGAGGGGGAAGGGAGGGAGGAGGGGGAAGGGAGGGAGGAAGGGGAAGGGAGGGAGGAGGGGGAAGGGAGGGGAAGAGAGAAGGGATGGAGGGAGGGAGAGGGGGACCTGCGGTGGAGATGTGGTAATCTGAGGCTCTGATAGATATCTCTGGACGCGAGGTTAGTAATCTGTGGCCGACACTTTCCAGCCCAGCCTTGAGTCTGCTGGCCACGTGTCTGATACACCTACTCTACTCATGCCACTGATGGGGAGGGGGCGGGGGTGGGGAGGAGGGAGGAGGGAGGAGTGAGGGGGAGGAGGGAGGAGAGAGGGGGAGGAGAGAGGAGAGAGGGGGAGGAGAGAGGGAGGGGGATGTGGGAGGATGGAAGGGGGATGAGGGAGGGAGAGGGGGGGAGGTTAGGGGTAAGGAAGAGAAGAGGGAGAGCGGGGGAGGGAGGGAAGGGAGGACATGTTAGGCTACTCGGGGGAGAGGGGGGGGGTATTGTGAGAGGTGAGCAATCGTGGATAACTGGGGATTAAACGGGAGGAGGAGGAGGAGGAGGAGTACTAAGAGGTATTAACATTAACCGACGAAGCTTAGTGATGGGTCAACAAATAGAAAAAAATATATATAATAAAACACGAAATCATAAAAAAAACGAGATAAAAGTCAGAAAGAACAACCCTGTGAGAAAAAACAACAACAAACACTTACAACAACAACAATAATAAAAATAATAATACGAGACGCAGAAAAAATATCCAGCAAAGTGTATTGAGAAACTGGTAGAGACAAGGTCGACTCACTGCCCTCCTAAAAGGTCGCGTGGATTTCGTGGCACCGACATGCCACAAACAACGCAGTCCTTCTCAGTGGCCCTCGGTGGCCCTCGGTGCCATGTAAATCAGACCCGAATGGGCCCGAGTAACAGGTCAAGCCCACGTGTCCCGCGGGAAGAAAAAAAGGGGAGAGGGAGAAGGAGAGGGATGAGGGAGTGGGAGAGGGATGAGGGATGGGAGAGGGATGAGGGAGTGGGAGTGGGAGTGGGAGTGGGAGTGGGAGTGGGAGTGGGAGTGGGAGAGGGAATGGGATGAGGGAGAGGGAGGGGAATGTGGGAGAGGATAAGGCAGAAAGAGAAACGAAGCGAGAGAGAGAGAGAGAGAGAGAGAGAAAAAAAACAGATAGATATAGCGCACGAACGAAAAAGATAACCCCTCCCCTCTCCCCCCCCCAAAAAAAAAAAAAAAAAAAAAAGAAAAAAAAAAATCGAGCTCACGAGTAAAACCTCCCACCAAACCAAAACAATCCCCCCGCTGCCGCCGCCGCCGCCGCCGCCGCTTTAGCAAAGGTTACGCGGTCCCCCTTACTGAAGAGAACCGTACACCACGAGAGCTTATTCCCGACGCGGCGAGCGAGGCGGAGGGAGACACCGTACCTGACGACCTTTGGGAGTTTGTCATGGAACAAGGGGGGCGAATAAACCATTTTCTCTCTCTCTCTCCTCTCTCTCTCTCTCTCTCTCTCTCTCTCTCTCTCTCTCTCTCTCTCTCTCTCTTTCCCCGTTCTCTCTCCTCCTCTTCCTTCCCTCATAACCCTATCTCTCGCTGTCTCTCTCCCCTCCTATTCTATTTTATTCCCGTCTTCCTCATCTCTTCTCTCTTTTCTCTCTTCCCAAACTCTTCCCGCCCAAACATCCCTATCTCGATCAACGTTGCATCACACTTTCATCTCCCGCATGCAAACCCCTTCTCCTCCCCTGCCCTCCCCTCCCCTCCCCCCTTCTTCGCCCTTCCCCACTCATCCATCCCCCTCCCCCTCCCCCCCGGGCGCAGTGCAAAGCCAAAGAGGTATTGCGTCGCGTCGTCCCGAAGATCAAGCGGGCAGACAGAGACAGACAGACGCGGGCAGACAGACACACGCACATGAACACACACACACACGAACACACGCGCACACACACACACAAGTCCACAGTTTCAGCTGGAAAGTGAAAACGCGGCCAATGCTCGGCGGTGTCAAGGGTAACTTACCTGTTCTCCGAGCTACAGAACAGGCCGATTCGCCACCCCTCCCCCCCCCCCAGCCTAACTCACCTACTCCCCTACACCCCTGCTGCCCTACCTACCTACCTTACTTGTCCTCCCTTTAAAATTCACTCCTCCTCGCCTCTTTAACCTTAAGAATAGCTAACTGCACAAAGTATACATTCTGCCTCATCCTATCCCACCCACCCCCTTTTTTTTCCTTTCCACCCGACCCCCTTAAACTCTTATCTCATCTCCCCTCTCACCCTCTCACCTTCTCCTTCCTCTGAACCCCCCACTCGCCCCTCTTGGCACTCCGCCCCCCTCCCCCCCACCCCCAGTCCCACCTTACCCCCCCAACTTCACTATCTCCTCCGGGGTGACTGACCCACAAGGATAACGCTTTCGTCACAGGCAACAGCGACGCAGGAGAGGAAGAACGGAAGAAAAAAAAACAAAGAAAACTAGCAGAAAATGTACAGTTTTACGGTGCGAGAAAGAATGAAAAGGAAGAAAATAAAAAGAATAGATAATGAGGATATATAATATAACGGTGTAGAGATAAAAAAAAAAAAAGATAAGTACTTTGCTGAGGGAAAAAAATTCGCGATATATATATATATTTTTTTTCAGAGCAAGGGAGGAGGGGGAGGAGGGAGGAAGGGGGAGGGAAGAGCACGAGGGGCATCAGAGGGTTGGGGGGGGGGAGTGCCTGGCATGATTAGGGGCATCGTGTTCTTACATAATCCTGGACAACTCGGCAAGTAGCGGCCAGACCAGCCATTAAGCAACACCAGCAACACCCAACCGTGATTGCAGAACACGCAACACCGCCTTCCAGACTCTACTTCCCCTCCTCCCCCCTCCTCTCCTCCCTCCTCCTCCCATCCCCTCCCCCTCCCCCCTCACGTGTCGCCGTCCACGAGAGGGGGATGGGGAAGGAAGGGCAATGGGGAGGAGGATGGGGAAGGAGGGGCGATGGGGAAGGAGGGACAATGGGGGAGGAGGATGGGGAAGGAAGGGCAATGGGGAAGAGGGGAAGGGGAAGGAGGGGATGGAGAGGAGGGGCAAAGGCGAGAAGGGGAAGAAGGGGAATAGGGAGGAGAGACATGGGGAAGAAGGGGTAATGGGTAGGCAGGATAAAGATACGGGAAATTAGGGGTGAAGGATAATGAAGGAGGGAAAAATATGAGGGAGGTGGGAGAGAGGTAGAGGGAAGACTGGAAATGGAGGAGAAGATAAGACAGGGCAGAGAAGAAATAGGGGGAAAAGAAGGGAGAAAAGAAGAAAAGGGAAAAAGGCGAAGAAGGGGAGGGGGTAGAAGAAAAGGGAGAGACGAAGAGGAGAGAAAGGCGAATTAGAAAAGGGACGAAGACGAAGATGGGGGGAGGGGGAGGAAGAAAAGTGGTCCTGGTGCCCTAGAAGCAGGCCCTAGAGGTGACCCTACAACACCCCCACCCCCCTCAGAGGTCGCTTGGAGGGCACCAGGGAGGCTGCGGTGGGCGGAGGGCGGAGGGCGCCCAAGGGGGAGCGGCGTCTTCCAACTCTCTTCTTGCTCTCTTTCTCTCTCACTCATTCTGTCTGTCTGTCTGTCTGTCTGTCTGTCTGTCTGTCTCAGTCTCTCTTTCTTTCTTTCTCTCTCTCTCTCTCTCTCTCTCTCTCTCTCTCTCTCTCTCTCTCTCTCTCTCTCTCTCTCTCTCTCGCTCATCTTTCTACATGGGATGAAGGGAGACGGAGGAGGAGGAGGAGGAGGAGGAGGAGGAGGAGGAGGAGGAGGAGGAGGAGGAGGAAGGGAGGGAGAGGATGCAATGAAGTAGGAAGAAGGATTAGAGGAAAAGGAGAGAGGAAGGAGAGGCAGAAGAGATGGAGAAACGGAACGAAAACGAGACATGAACACGAAGAGGGGAAAAAAAAAGGGGGGGGGGGGGGCAAAAAGACCAACCCAGAAAAAGATTCCCGTTAACGTACAGAAAAGTGGCTTTATTTTTCACTTTTTCCCCCTTCTCCTTTTTTCTTTTCTTTTTCTTTTCCTCGTCCTTTTTCCTTTCTTATTCTTTTTCTTCTTATGCTTTTCTTTTACTCTTTCGATTATGGGACCAAGGTGAAATCCGATTCCATAAAGTCACGATTTTTTTTTTCTCTCATTGAAAAAAAAAAAAAAAAAAAAAAAAAAAAAAAAAAAAAAGTTTAAGACAATAAGATAAAAATAAAACCATCTGAAGAACTTTACCCCCCCCTTTTTGTTAGGAAAAAATGCTTCATCTAATAATAATAAATAAACTAATATCTATCTATCTATCTATCTATCTATCTGTGTGTGTGTGTGTGTGTGTGTGTGTGTGTGTGTGTGTGTGTGTGTGTGTGTGTGTGTGTGTGTGTGTATCAATAAATAAAAATCTACCACCCCCCCCCCTTCGTGAAAATAACAAATCACACAGAATTTCTAAAAATCTGCCTCATCTCATCCCAATGGCATTTAAACGAGCCAGCATCATTACAGAAGCGAGATGAGCTTTTCACTCGCTAAAAGATCGATTTAATCTTGCATGTTCGCCCGGGGCCTGGGGGAGGGGACAGGGTGAGGGGAAGGAAGGGGGAGGAGGAGGAGGAATAAAAGAGAGGCGAGAGGATGAGGGGAAGGAAGGAGGAGGAGGAATAAGGAAGAGGAGGAGGAGGAATAAGGAGGAGGAGGAGGAGGAATAAGGAGGAGGAGGAGGAGGAATAAGGACGAGGAGGAGGAGGAGGAATAAGGAGGAGGAATAAAAGAGAGGCGAGAGTATGAGGGGAAGGAAGGAGGAGAGGGGACATGGGAGACGCGAGGGGACAAGGATTGAAATACGAAACAATAATAAAAAGAGAGAAGGCTAACAAGGAATATGGCGAAAAATAAATACAAAATGGAAAAATAATAGATACAAAGAAAAGGGAAAAGATAGGGGAGGGAACTCGAGGGGGGGGGGAGAGTAGACCACAAAGACAAGGAACAAAGAAACAAGGAAAGACAAGCATGGGGCGCCAGAACTTTTTTTTTCTATTTCTTTTATTTTTTTTTTTATTTCGCGCTCGTTGCTTTTGTAGTAAATGTCAGTGGGTACGAGTTATGCAAAAGGGGGAGGGGGAGGGGCAGGATGGAGTTGCAGAGGAATGGGGCTTTCGTTGGGAGACCGGAGTGGGAGTGGGCGTGGGAGTTGGAGGAGTGGGATTAGGAAGAGGAATGGTAGGTGGTTATTAGTAGGAGTAAAATTATGGGTAGGAGTAGGATTATGAAGCAAAGAAGCAGAAGCACGAGTAAGAGGGAGTGGAAGTGAGGATTTAAAGGGTCAGGGATTCGGGGAGGGGGAGGGGGGGCAGCAGGACAAGGGGTTAAGCTGCTTCTCTGCGAGACTTAAGCGAGTCGGACACTTGAGGTCCCGGTTGCATGAGGCGGAGAAGGGAAATGGGCGGGAGAGAGAGGGAAGGAGGAGTGAAAGGGAGGACGAGGAAGAGGGGGGAAGAAGAGAGAGAGAGAGAGAGAGAGAGAGAGAGAGAGAGAGAGAGAGAGAGAGAGAGAGAGAGAGAGAGAGAGAGAGAGAGAATGTTGAGGTGAGAAAAGAGAGGAGGAAATGAGATTGTACGAAGGAAAAGGAGGAAGCAGACAAGGGAACTTCCAAAACTAAGGAAGTAGAGCAACAAGAAATTGATAGAAGAGAGCGATAATGAGGAGAAAGGAAAGATCAAGAAAGAGGTGGGGGAAATGCGCACGAGGGCAGAGAGCAAGTGAAAGGGAAGGAGAGAGAGAGAGAGAGAGAGAGAGAGAGAGAGAGAGAGAGAGAGAGAGAGAGAGAGAGAGAGAGAGAGAGAGAGAGAGAGCAAATGAAGCTGTGATAAACGGACGGAGGACAAACTTCAGATGGAGAAGTAGAGAGATACAGGTAGAAAGAGGGCAAAAGAGAAGATGGGGGAGAAGACAGAAGAGATAAGAAGAAATTAGACTGTGAAGAGATAAAGGAAGGGGGGGGGGAGGAGAAGAAAAAGAAGGAGGAGGAGAAAAAGGAGGAGAAGGAGGAGGGGAGGAGGAGGAACAAGAATAAAAAGAAGAAGAAGAAGAGGAGGAGGAGGAGGAGGAGGGAGAGAAGGAGCCACTTTTCCTTACCAGACCAGTTACTCCAAGGTCGGCCAGTCCACCGCTCTCCACCCCCCACCCCTCCCCCACACTCACCCCCCGCCACACCTCCGAGGTCACGTTTAACCCCGCTACTGCTCCCTCCCTCCCTCCCTCCACCACCCCTCTTCCCCTACACCATCGCCTTTCCCCTCCCCCTCCCCCTCCCCCTTCTGCAGCGCCTCCCGGGCCTGCGAAGCGAAAGGGCGGAGGCAGGGAAGGCACAAAGGACATCGTCGGCGCCGCCTCTGCCGGAGAGGAGAGGACGGGAGGGGGAAGGCAGATGCGAGAAGAGGGAGAGAGAAAGGAAGAGAAGGGGAGGGGGAGGGAAGGAAGAGAAGGGGAGGGGGAGGGAAGGAAGAGAAGGGGAGGGGGAGGGAAGGGGAAAAAAGGGGGGAAAAAAGAGAGGGAATGGAAAAGATAGGAACAGAAAGAAATAGTGGAAGAAAGACATAAGAGAGAGGTGAGAAGAAAAGAAAAAAAAAGTGAAAGGAGAAAGGAGAGGATAAGGGAAGACGGTAAAAGGGGGGGGGGAGGAGGAGGAGGAGGAGGAGGAGGAGGAGGAGGAGGAGGAGGAGGAGGAGGAGGAGGAGGAGGAGGAGGAGGAGGAGGAGCAAGAGAAGCAACAGCAAGGAGGAGGAGCAGCAGGAGCAGCAGGGGGCGAGAAGGGCGCAAGCCGGAGCCGCCGCCAGGAACGCGCTCGGCCCTTGGGACAAGTCGCCGGAACAACGATTTCGCCGCCGACACATTCCGGGGGATAACGGGCAGGGGGAGGGGGGAGGGGAGAGGGGGGAGAGGGGGCGGGACCCGTTTCACCTGCTCGAAACTGGACCTCCGTGCAACTCGGAGGGGAGGGGGGTAGAACGAGGGAGGGGGACGGGGGGGAGGGGGGAAGATGAGGGAGTAGTAGGCCTGGAAGGGATGAGGGAGGGAGGGAGGGAGGGAGGAGACCGATGGGTAAGGGGGAGGAACAGCACGCCTTGCTAACCTGGAAATTATGCTAACGTGCAACGCTCACGACAATCTTGCAAGGAGCTTCGGGGGGAGGGGGGAGGGGAGGGGAGGGGGAGGGGGAGGGGGAGGGGAAGGGGGAGGAGAACGGGGTTGGAGGAGAGGTGGCGTGATACAGGGAAGGAGAAGGGAAGATGGAGAAGGGAGGGAGAAAAGAGGAGACAGGAAGAGAAGACAGTGGAGAAGAGGTGGAGAAGGGAAAAGAGGAGAAAGGGAGAAAGGAGAAGAAGGGGAGGAGAGGCAGAAAAGGAGAAGAGAAGAAGGGAGAAGGGGAGAGGGAGGAGAGTGAGTGAAGGGGCCGGATGATGCACTAAGACGCAGAAACCTCGTTCCCTCAACCACAACTGAATCATGAAAATCAATGACAAAGTGAGTGAGAAAGAGAGAGCAAGGAGGGATGAAGATGGAAAGGGGGAGTGCGAGGGCGTAATTGAGGGAGAGGGAAAGTGCGAGGGCGTAAATGAGAGAGAGAGAGAGAGAGAGAGAGAGAGAGAGAGAGAGAGAGAGAGAGAGAGAGAGAGAGAGAGAGAGAGAGAGAGAGAGAGAGATGGGGGGAGGCAGACAGAGAGAGAGAAACAAAACGATGGTACCATATCCGCAACAAAAGGTCATTCGAAGCGGAGGAGGAGGAGGAGGGGAGAAGGGGGAAGGAGGGGAGAAGGTGGGAGGAGGGGAGAAGGGGGGAGGAGGAGGAGGAGGAGGAGGGGAGAAGGGGGGAGGAGAAGGGAGGAGGAGGATGAGAAGGGAGGAGGAGGATGAGAAGGGAGGAGGAGGAGGAGAAGGGAGGATGATACAAAGGAGAAGAAGCGGAGAGAACCGTTTCGCACCTACGTCGCCCCTCAAAAGTGGGAGAGCTCATGACCGCGCCGTCGTCGCATCAACAGCGAAAAACACGAACGCACGAACTAGAAAGAGATACAACAACAACAACAACAACAACAACAACAACAAAAAACGAGCGACGCCAAAAAAGAAGCCAAAACAACCCCACAGCCCCAAGAAATGCAAGTCAGACACTTACGCAAGACGGACAAGCCACGCGAGACGACGGGGCACAAATGGAAGGCTTGGACGCAACACGTAGTACTGTGTGTGTGTGTGTGTGTGTGTGTGTGTGTGTGTGTGTGTGTGTGTGTGTGTGTGTGTGTGTGTGTGGTGTGTGTGTGTGTGTGTACGTGTGTATGTGCGTGTGTGTGTACGTGTGTGTACGTGTGTGTGTGTACGTGTGTGTGTGTGTACGTGTGTGTGTGTACGTGTGTGTGTGTGCGTGCGTGCGTGCGTGCGTGCGTGCGTGCGTGCGTGCGTGCGTGCGTGCGTGGGGGTGGGGCGCGTCACGAGGCGGGCAAATGGCGTGGGGGTGGGGCGCGTCACGAGGCGGGCAAATGGCGTGTAACAAGTGCCCAGACGCATGAGCCGCGGCGCAACAAGGGATCCGGAGGCCAGGTGAGCCGAGGACGCATGGCGAGCCCAAACAGGTGGACGAGGAGTGCATGACGCAACGTGACGTAGCGGGTAGATAAGACAGAATAACAAAAACGGTCATGCAGGAGCCAGCGGGTGAAATATCGAAAGGAAAGTCTTATGAGGGGAAAAAAGTGATGAAGAAGTGAAGAACAAGAGGGGGGGAGGGCGCAACATGCCCTGCTTCTAGAAGACGTTAGAATCTTACTGGCAACACCACCAGCCACTAACCCGCGTCACACTCATGCACCAGAAACAGGCTACACCTTCCTCCCCCTCCCCCCTTCCTTCTACCCTAACCCCTCCCCTCCTCCATCGACTCCAAACGCTTCCAACCCCTTTCTTATTTCTCATCTTCCTCCTCCTCCTCCTCCTCTTCTTTCTACTCCATTCTTCTGTGCCTCTTTCTCCTCCTCCTCTTCCTACCCCATTCTTCTGTGCCTCTTTCTCCTCCTCCTCTTCATATCCCATTCCCCTGTGCCTCTTTCTCCTCCTCCTCCACTTTTCCTCCATTCCTTTTTCATCTAACACCTGTCCGTCGCAAGCCAAGCACTTTCGCCCGCTCATGGCCAGACGCCCGAGATTCAGATAGCTGCATCCTGTCTCGAACAACGATAATTCTCAACAACGATAATTTATCTAATTCTTTGTCACGCCAATATCCCGTTAATAGTGTGGGTGTGAGAGAAATATACTGTATACATGCATATACACACACACAATTTATGTGTTTATTCATTCATTCATACACGACGAAAAGATGACCGATGTTACTGAATAATAATACGGGTAAGAACAATATTTAATCACAATATAAAGGAATAAACAATATAATCCAAACGAAACTTGAAAGGAGAAAATATAATAACGATACCAGCAAATAATAATAATAATAATAAAATAATAATAATAATAATAATAATAATAATAAAATAGTAGTAATAATAATAACAACAACAATAATAATAACAAATAAAATAGATTAAAAAACTGCATCATTGTCGAGATGAAGCAACAGCAGCAACAGCAGCAACAAGACAGGTGTTGCAGGGCCACGAAGTCCGGCGTCAATCGAGAGCGACAGTGAAATGCGAGCGTGAGAACGAGGTAACCCGTGAATGGTACCATGAGATTTTTTTTTTCCTTTCTCCTCACCCTCTCACTAATCATTATTCCTCCTCCTCCTCCTCCTTCTCCGGTTCTGCTTGGTTCTCCTTTCTCTCCTCTCCTTCATTCTCTTTCTCATCTTTCTTGCCTCTCCCACTTTTTCTGCTCCTACGCCATCTCCTCCTCCTCCCCTTTCTCCTCTTTCATGCTTTTCTCCTCCACCTCTTCCCCAACGCCAACATAGAAGGAAAGAAGAAACGAGAAAACTGGAGGAGAGAGAAAAAAAGACGGAAGGAAGGAAGGGAGAGAGAGAGAGGAGAAAAGACGGAAGGAAGGGAGAGAGAGAGGAGAAAAGACGGAAGGAAGGGAGAGAGAGAGGAGAAAAGACGGAAGGAAGGAAGGGAGAGAGGAGAAAAGACGGAAGGAAGGAAGGAAAGAAGGGAGGGAGGGGGAGAGAGGAGAAAAGACGGAAGGAAGGAAGGAAGGGAGGGAGAGAGGGCGCCTGACGGGAAGAGAGACTCTTTAAGATGCTCCAAAACCCCCTCTTACGTGCCCCCCCACCCCTACCCCAGACCCAGATACCCCCCCCAACTACCCTCTACCCGCTCCCCCAGTCCCAATAACCCCCCCTACCCCATCCCCCCCCCCCCTTTTCCTTCCGCCATTCACCCGCCGCCGTCTAAATTGGCTCCATTTCCTCGTTGCCTTTGTACAGCGACATAATAGGATTTGCACGCTCCTGTTCGGAGGGCAAAAGTAGGAGCAACATTCAGCCCGTGTTGCAAACCCTGCGCTCTAACACACCGACAAAGGAAAACAAGACAAGGGAGTCACTCGTGAAAGAACTGCTAACAGCTCACTCGCATTTGTTTCTTCCCGTGTACACAGGGCACGGACACGAACACGGACACGGACACACACGCATAAGAACCCACACGCGCACACGCACACAATTATATTCCATATCTATTCGGTCTTCTCCCCCCCCCCCCCCGCCCCAAAGCCTTTCCCCTTCTCCTTTCCCAATCCACCCCCACCCACCCCTCCTTCCTCCCCTCCCCCCCTTAACCCCACCACCTTACAACCTCATTGAGTCTTCATTCCTCGACCTCCAACCTCTTGTCTTTCGAGAGGAGCTTCCCTTCCTTCGCTTCTTGGCGGAGGAGGAGGAGGAGGAGGAGGAGGAGGAGGAGGAGGAGGAGGAGGAGGAGGAGGAGTAGGAGTAGGGGGGAGGAGGAGGAGAGGAGGAGGTGAGAGAGTAGGAGGAGGAAGGAAGGAGAGAGGGAAGGACGGAGTAGGGGAGGATAGGAGGAAAGAGAGAGAGAGATGAGAGAGGCGAAGAGGAAAAAGGAGAGGGAGAGGGAGAAAGAAAGAGAGAGAGAGAGAGAGAGAGAGAGAGAGGAGAGAGAGAGAGAGAGAGAGGGAGAGGGAGAGGGAGAGGGAGCGGGAGGAGTATTTCTAACATGAAAACAATAAAAAAGAAACAAAAAAAGAGAAGAGAGAACAAGAAAGGCGAACGAAGACTCACGAAAGTTTAAAAGTTCAAAAGTGGGTCCGATTAGGCGGTGTGGAGGGAGGGAGGGGGGGGGGGCGGGGAGAGAGAGAGGGGGGGGCGGGAGAAGGATGTAGGAGGATGGGGAAGGAGGGGAGGGAGGAACGGGGAAGGGTGGGGGGATGGGGGGGGATAAAGGGGATAAAACCTGATACAATTCAACTCTCTCAGACCGGTTCTTGTCTGCCGAAAGAAAGGAAGGAAGAAGGGCGAGGATAAAGATGGGTGAAGGGAAATGTGGGGAAAAAGAGGGAGAGGGAGAGGGAGAGGGAGAGGGAGGAGGCGAGGAAGAGGAAGGGGGAGAGGGAGGAGGAGAGGGCGAGGGCGAGAAGATAGATAATAGATAGATAGATAGATAGATAGAGAGAGAGAGAGAGAGAGAGGAGGAAGGGGCAGGGGGAGAAAGAGAGAGAGATAAATATGTGGACAAAGACATTCTGAGACAGGTAAATGACAAAGACAAAGAGCAAAACAAAATGACACAAGAAGACTAAAATAGAAATTAAAAGCAAAGAGAAGGGGCGGGTGAGGGGGGGGAGGAGGGAAGGAGGAGGAGGAGAGGGGGGAGGAGGGAAGGAGGAGGGGGAGGAGGAGGGTGAGGAAGGAGGAGGAGGAGGGGAAGGGGAGGGGAAGGGTGAAGGTTAATCTCTCTGGTGTTATAGTGGGTGGGGTGGGGGCTCCTCCCAGGGTAGGGGAGGGGATATTTCGAGGTGCACGTTGGAGGGCGACCTTCTCAAGTGAAACCCAGATCACAATTCAGACCCACCCAAGACGGCACGGGTTGGCATCCTCGAGATAAAGAATATGGCAGCCTTGTACACTGTGTTATCTATGCCGTTCCATGAAAGAGAGGAAGAGGGATAGGAAGAGAAAGGGGGGAATTAAGAGAAAATAAGAGAGAGGGAGAGAGGGAGGGAGGGAGGGAGTGGGAGAGGGGAGAGAAAGAGAGAAAGAGAGAAAGAAAGAGAGAAAGAGAGAAAGAAAGAGAGAGAGAATGAACTTCCAGCACTAGGGAATACCAAGCACCAAGGCAGCCATCAACGCCGCTCGTAACACCGACAAAAGGGAAACCCCAGAGAAAGGACGAACACAAAAACACAACGAAGTAAGTAACGAGACCGCACGCTGCACCGCGACGTCTCTCACACCAACTGGTCCTACAATGCATGCCCTCAGCCCCCCTCACCCTCACCCTCGCCCTCACCCTCACCCTCCCCGCCTTTCCCCTCTCCTTTCCACACCCTACTCCCCCCCTGCCCTCCTGCCTTCCACCTCCCCTCCTGCCCTTTCCCCCATCGCTTCTTTTCCCTGACTCTTCTTCTCTTCCTCCTCCTGCCCTCTTCTGCCATCGCCTCCCTCCTTCCCTACCGCCCCCTTTTTCTCCCCCCTTCCCCCTTCCTCCCTCCGCCCTCATTTCCCCCCTCCCTCCCTTCCCCTCCCCATCCCTCCCACATTCCTCCCTTACCCATCCCTCCCTCCCTTCCTTCCTTTCCCCTCCCCCCCCTGCTCAATTCCCTCTCACTTTTCATCGCCCGAATCACTCTCTCACGCGACCCGGCCGGTGGGAAGGCCGGCGAAAGGGGAAGAGGGGAAGAGGGGAAGACGAGGATGCCGGAGATGAGAGAGGCGAAGAGGAGAAAGGAGAAGGGAGAAAGGAGAAGTAAAGAGTAACGGGAGGAAAAGACGAGAATGGAATAAAATAGTCAATGTGGAGGAAAGAGGGAGAGCGGAGAGAGACCAGTGATGGGGAGAAAGGTAGACGGATAAAAGAGAGATATAGAGAGATGCAAGATAAAACTTACGAAGAAGGAGAAGACCAAAAAAGGATAAGAGGAAAAACTAAAGGAGCAGCATGACCAGTATCATAACGGTAACCGCAAGCAACCCCCTCCCCCCCCTCCCCTTCCTCTACGACACCCATGACGCACAACCCAACCCGCCCACACAACGCCACCTGAACACCTTCCCCGCCCTTTCTCCCTCTCCCTCTCCCCTCTCCCTCTCCCTCTCCCTCTCTCTCTCTCTCTCCTCCTCCCTCTCGCCAAGACTCGATCACAAACCATTCCATTCAACGTTGCAAAGACAATGGAACAATAGTGCCAATTGCCACTTCTCTCGCCATGCAGAGTCACGCAGGCACTCGCATTATGTAGGCAGCCCACACCCCCACCCACCCTCCTCCCGTGACAACATGCACTTCCCACTACCTCCATGTTAGGGAAAAGGGAGGGAAAGGAGAGGGGAGGGGAGGGGAGGGGAGGGAAATGAAGGAAAGGGGGAGGGAAAGGAGGGGAAGGGAGGGGAGGGGAGAGGAGGGAAAGGAAGAGAGGGGAGGGGAAGAGAAGGGTAAGTAAGGAATGGAAGGAAAACGAAAAGAAGACAAAGGCAGGGCACGAGAAAGAGAGAGAGAGAGAGAAGGGGACCAGAAAACGAGTGAGGCGAGGGGGGAAAACTACAAAAATAAGACCGCAAGGGCGAAGAAAATCGGAGAAGCACACCACCATAACCCCCCCCCCCTTCCGGCCAGATCAAGTCAGGTCACGTCACTTCAACGCCAACGTCATGTCAACGCCGCGAATTCCTTCTCTCCTAAGACGCCCTCCTCGCCGGGACCCCTCAAGGCGCGCGTGTGGCCGCAGACGCTGGGTGGTCGGGGCGGCTCGTGTCTCGCGGGCGGTTGAAGACGGTCAGGACCAATTAAAACGCGAACGAGGTAAGGGAAAGGGAGGAAGGAAGGAAGGGAGAAACAGAGGGAGGAGGGGAGGGAGGGAAAGAGGGAGAGGAGGGAGAGAGAGAGAGAAGGAAAGAGAGAGAGATAGAGAGAGAAACGAAAATAATTCCCAAAGCTTCCAGCACGCCATTCACCGGGGACCAACGCGGTAGGGAGGGAGGGGTTTTAAAGCAAGAAGGTTGGGGCACAAGCACAGGACTGGGGGTGGGGTGGTATGGGGCGAGAGAGGGGGGAGAAGGATGGATGAAGGGGGGGGGGGGAGCACGGACAAGCAAGCCGACAGCGACAGCAACTGGGCGCGGGAGGTACTTGGACCGGAACCATGTCAAGGGCACGGAGGCGAGAGAGGGGAAAAGGGAGTGGAGTTCAGGTGGGGGGGAGGGGAGGGGAGGGGAGGGGAGGGAGCTCGAGCACTGGGGTTGATGGGGTAAGGGGAGGGGGAGGGGGGTAAAAGAGGGAGAGGAAGGGGGTAGAGGCAGGCAACCTGGCGCAGTCACGACCCCCTGTCGTCCCCCCCCCCTCGCCTACACCCCCCCAACCCTCCTGGACCTGTTGCGCCACAGTGCCCGGGCCGAGGAGGGGAGGGGAGGGAGTGGTGGGAGGAGAGTAGGGAGGGGGAGGGAGGGGACTAGCAACGGGGAGGGGAGATGTTTGACTCCCGACAGCCAAGTTTTGTGCGTTCGTTTTCAGTCTGGGCTTGATAACACATTACCAAGGGGAAGGGGAGATGGTAGGCGAGGGGGAGGGGAGTTGTGGTAACTGGGAGGGGGAGGTAAGGGGTAAGTGGAAGGGGGCGAGGGGGCGAGGGGTACAGGGTATTTCCCATACTCACTCTCCGAACGTTTAATAATTCCCTTCACTTGGCACAAACACTAAAAGAAAAGAAAAGAAAAAAATCGACCAGTTCCATTTTATTATGTCGAAATCATAAAAAGGACTTTTTTGCGGGGTTATTTATGACATCTAAGACAAAAAAAAATGCCATTCATAACAAGATGACAATGACATACCTCTTCATTTTTCTCTCTGTTTCCTCTTTTTTTCTCCCCGTCTCTTCCTAATCCCGGAATAAGTAATAAATTATACAGAAGTAGATAAAAAAAAAAACTATTTGCACAGATGAAAACATACACATTGTCATACAAATGTCACCCACACATAAAAATTTATATATATATATATATATATATATATATATATATATATATATATATATATATATATATATATATTACACACATATACATACATACATACATACATACATACATACATACATACACAACACACACACACACACACACACACACACACACACATACATACATACATACATACATACACACACACACACACACACACACACACACACACACAGCCCCACGCCCGTTGAAGCTTCGAGTTGCGGGCGTGTGGATAAGAGGAAGCCAGGAAGTGACCCTGATACTGGCTTCTTCGGATTGGACCTACTCTCTCCTCCCTGCCCCTCCCTTCCCCCCTCTCTCCCTACTCTCCTCCCTTCCCTTCCCTTCCCCCTCTCTCTTCCTACTCTCCTCCCTGTCCCTTCCTTTCCCCCCTCTCTCCCTACTCTCCTCCCTTCCCTTCCTTTCCCCCCCTCTCCCTACTCTCCTCCCTGTCCCTCCCTTCCCCCTCTCTCTTCCTACTCTCATCCCTTCCCCTTCCTCCCCCCCTCTTCCTACTATCCTTCCTTCCTCCCTTCCCCTTCCCCCTCCACGAAATTTCCACTGGAGGGTAAGGAGGAGGAGGGGGGGCCGGAAGAACAGGAGAGGATAGAATAACATAGGGAAAGGTAGACGGGGAGGAGGAGGAGGAAAGAGGAGAAGAGGAGAGGAAGGATGGGGGAAGAGTAGGTGGGGAAGGGTAAGTAGGTAGGTAGGTAAGAGCGGGTAGAGTAGCGGGGGGGGGGGGGGGGGGGGGAATGATAGGTAGGTCAGGTAAGAGTTGTTTATGGTCTCCCTGTCTCTGAAAACCTTTTATTTTTCCGCCGTGAAACCCTTGCCCATAGGTGTGCTACTTTCTGCCGTTCTGCCGTTCTTCCGCCCCCCTCCCCTCTCCACCCCAGCCCACCCCTCCCTTCCCCTCTCCTCCCCACCCCAGCCCACCCCTCCCTTCCCCTCCCCCGCCTCGTAGCTGTTTATATCCTAGAATAAAAAAACACAGAAAACGAAAAAAAAAATCAAACATAAAAAAATACAAAAAAAAAAACAAAAGCAAAAACAAAAAGAGGAGAGACAAGCATCAAACTTTCCTTTTAGCTCACCGGAGTCTTCAGCAGAAAAAAAAAATGCAAATACATGTAAAAAAAAAAAAACTTATTCTTCGTCATCCTTTTCCATTGACGTTTTACAAAAGCCTTCCTATACAAGAGTCAGAAGAAGCCTTAGAAAGACCGGGGAGGGAGAGAAGGGAGGGAGGGAGGGAGGGAGGGAGGGAGGGAGGGAGGGGAGTGAGGGAGGGAGGGAGGAGAGGGTAGGGCAGGACAAAGGGAGGGAGGAGAGGGAGGTGTATTAGGAAGGAGGGAGGAGAGGGTGGGGCAGGAGGGAGAGAAAGAGGGAGGAGGATGTGACGTCATACGGCGTGTTTGGTCACCGCTTTCAGGTCACGAGATAAGCTCGACGTGATGCCCCTGAGATGGAGGGAAGGGGAGGGAATGGAATGGAATTGAAGGGGAGAGGATGGAAGGGAAGGGAAGGGAAGGGAAGGGAAGGGAAGGGAAGGGAAGGGCAGGGAAGGGCACGAAGCCAGGCTCTCGGCCGCGCGTGTCACGGAATCTTCAACATCTCTTAAGACAAGGAATTAAAATTAAGTAATCAAACTACTCCAAAGAAAGAGAGAAAAAGAAGAAAAGAAAAGAAAAAAAATCTAATCTAAAATCAGTTATATAGTAACATTATAAATAACATCGACCTATATATCTACATGCACAAACAACCACCAAGATTTTTGATCGAAAATACATCTCGAGTCTAAAGAATATTGCGATGCTTAACCCCCCTCCCCCCCACCCACCCCCTCAAAAAAACAACAACATTCATCTTCCCCCCCCCCCCGCCTAGACTCATTCAGCATATTGCAACTGCAGAGCATTATCTCGGGTGCAACGTCCCGCTTGCAATTTCGCCTTTCCCGCGCCCATGAAGCGACTTACTCGAAAACTTTCAATTCCCGCCAGAAATAGATCGTAAATATGGCTCACGCACGGCCTTTGCTGGGGCTTCGTGACGTCATAGCGAGGGGAATCGGAGAGGGAGAGGAAGAGAGAGGGAGAGAGAGAGGGAGAGGGAGAGGGAGAAGAGAGAGAAAAGCGAGAGAGAAGAGGGAAGAGGAGAGAGAGAAAGGGTGGAGAGGGAAAAGGAGGCGAAGAACAGAAGAAGACGGAAAGAAAATGATAATAATAATGAAGAAAAGGCCCTTCTAACGTTGCACCTGCTGACCCATGCAAGCCGAAGGTCCTTCACTGTAATAGCAGGTTTCACACGGTCGCTCCGGCTGCAACACCAGCACTCCCCGTAAACCAGAATACCCACTCTCCATTTTTCTTTCCCACCCGCGCAGAACCCAACATAAAACGCCCCTCCCCCACAAAAAAAAAAAAATATATATATATATATATAATAAAATAAATAAATAAATAATAATAATTACAATAGAAAAAATATATATATATTTATAAAGAAATAAAATAACCCCTTCCCCTCTTTCGAATCCCGAATCCGAAACTCCGAAAGGCGAAACCTGGATCCTCTTCCCCACCATCCGTCCCCTTCCCCCTTTCCGCCCCTTCCCCCTTCCACCACCTCTCCCCCCTTCCCCTCCCCGCCCTCGTGCCCTTCTTGAGCGCAGACGCAGGACCTCGTTATTTACGTGGCCGGTGTTTACACAGGCTCTCTCGGCCCCGTATTGTAGGTCAGCCCCGCCGCCGCCGCTCTCGCCCTCCTGCGCTTCCTCGTCTTGGGTTCCTTCGCTCCTGTTAGTCATGAGATTCGCTTTTTTTTCTTCTTTCTTTTTCTTTTCTTTTAAGGTCCCCTACTATTGCTATTTCTGCTTTTTGCTTGTTCTTATTATTCTACTTTTCCTCTTCTCTGATTTCGCTATTTTTTCTCTTTCTCCTATTTTCCTTCTTTCTTACAAATGAAGTAGATTCACAGGAAGAAGACAGACTAGTTAGTGTTTGATCTGTAATAAAGGCGTGAAAAATGACAGTTTGCATGAATGAATGAGAAAGTAAAAAGGAGGAAAAAAAAAAAGAGAAGGTATGGAAGAGAAAAAAAAAAGTGATTAAGAGAAAAAAAGAAGAAAACAAGGAAATAAATAAATACACTAATAAATAAAAACGCATGACGCTATAGCAGCATCTTATATACATGCACTGTGTACTACTCCCAACCACCACGATCTCTCCCCCCCTCCCTCTCTCCCCCCCTCCCTCCCTCCCTCCCTCCCTCCTCTCCCTCCCTTCAGGTGTACTAAGGTTAGCCTAGGTGAGACGCCCGTACGCCCGCAGTCCCGCCCGCAGCGCCGTGATGAATGGAGATGAAGCTGTCCCTCCCCCCTACCGTTATGACCGTCATCACACGCTACCGCCCGCATCACCCCTCCCCTCCCCCCTACCCATTCCTGACTTCCTTCTCTTACTTTTTTTTAGGAAGGATGGTGTATACTATCGCTAATCCATTCGATATTTTATGAGCTAATAGCGATCGTGTCGCTCAAGAAAGACAGACAGACAGAGACGATTATCAACGTGGCAAACGCATGCCGACGTGCCCACCCTCCTCCTTCCTACACATGCCCTACATAAGCTAAATCTTCCCCCTCCCCCTACCCAGCCCACACCCCGCTCTCCCCTCCCTTCCCTGGCCATACAAGTCGTTTAAGTGGCCTTTGTGCCAACAGCCAGATGCCCGGCAGTGCCAAAACCCGTACTCACGACGGGCATCCGGGGCGCTCCTCCGGGTACCAGATGGAGGTCGTGTTTACCTTTCGAAACTCAAAAAGGAATGTCGGGTACGGTCGTCAATGCACACGAGTGATACGGCGCATGTATACCCAGCTGTTTAGGGTACGGCACAAGGGGCAGTGGGAGGCATGAGGGTGTCGCGACATCGCCGAAACTGACTTGTCACTCTCGGGGCGAAAAAAGAAGGAAAAAAAAAGTCCAACTGACAAAGTTCTCATGGGCTCGATCGAGCGTGATTTGATATTAGCCAAGCATTTCCCACACACTTTTTTTTATATAACATTCTCCTTCTCTTGTGTCTTTCTCTCCGTCTCCCACCCCCCTCTCCCTCGCCACTCTTTTCTCCTCGACATCCATCTCCCTCCCGCTCTCTCCCTCTCTCCCCTTTTCTCCCTCTCCACATCTGTGTCTGCCTCCTCCCTCTCCTCCTCCTCCCTCCCCCCTTCTCCTCCCCCTCCCGCAGGAGCACGCGAGGCGAGGGCATTACACCTCCCTTGCATCACCCGCGCCGTCCTTCGGGTCCCGGGAGCCACAGCCGATCCGCCAGCCACGACCCAACACCGCGCTGGCCCGTGACATCACCCGGTGACTCTTGCAACGCTCGGATATGTTGCAAATTTCAAGACACGTCAAACTTTACTCTTTCCTTGCCGATTTGTCGCCGTTCTCCCAGCGCCGTTCCTCCGTGCCAAGTTGCCGCTTTTTCTGTTCCGTCACACCCGAGGCTACGACAAATGCGCCTCCACGACCCCTGGGCCGCTGGAGGACGTCGCCGCCTGCCCTGCTGCGCTGCCGTTCGTGCCTCCGCGAATCAGGGGCGTCGGGGGAGGGGGAGAGGGATGGTGGGGGATGATGATGATGGGGGAGGGGAGGGGAGGGGAGGGGAGGGGAAGGGAAGGAAGGGGAGGGGAAGGAAAGGAAGGAGAGAATGGGGAAAGGGGAACAAGGTAAGGGAGAAGAGAGGAAACGAAAAAAAAAGAAGGGTGAAAGGGTAGAGAACAGGCGTGGAAGGAAGGGAGTGAATGCGGGCGTGGGCATTTGGCAATCACCTATGAATGGCAATCTAATTCTCCTCCGCGGACGGGGCACGAGGCGAGCCCAGGGCGACGCTGTGCCGACCCGCCCGCGAGATAAGCCTAGTGACATGCTACACTTTCTCGCCGCGTGACGTAACCCGGCGGCTGAGGTCACGCAGGCTATTACATTACTTGCCATTAACACGTCCCCCGCGCATGGGACGCGCCGCCCGTCACACCTACCGGCTGCTCACCTGCTCACTTGCTCACCTGTTCAACGCGCCTTCGCTGTGACGACACGCTAGCTATTATTACACGGGGCTCGATGCCGATACGCGAGAAGACATTTTTCCAGTTGTAGAATTTAAGCCAGCGGAACATGTGTGTAAATATAGAACGACACAGATGGATAAACAAACAGAACGACAGAAATTGCGGTTCGTAGCCACTGAAAAAAAACACGACATAAACAAGCAGAGTAACTTTGCGAACGGCGGAACGAAACGCGCACAAGCAACCCGTTACTCCCCTCCCCTCCTACCTCCTCCCTCCCCAACCACGCCTGCTTTCCTTCACAACGTCTCTCGATTCGATCACCAGATCTTAAGGAAGGGAGGGATGGTGGGGGGAAGGGGAGGAGGATGACCAGGGAGGAAGGAGGAAAGGGGAGGAAAGCCAAGGATACGAGGAGGGAAGGGGAGGAGGAAGGAGGAGGAGGAGGGGAGGAGGGGAGGAGGGGAGGAGGAGGAGGAGGGGGGAGGAGGAGGAGAGGATAGTATAAGAGGAGAGCGCAAAAGCAACAAACAACTCCATATAGGTCTAATTATACCCCCCCCCCTCTCCTCTGAGAGAATTCCAGAGCGAGCACGTCCGTCAGTGCCAGCTCGACAGGGCCACATACCATCAGGACCTTGTCAGGGCCAGATGACCTTAGCAGCTGCTCCAAAAACGGTCGGGGGTGGGCTGTGACGGCCACCGAACAGTCAAACACACGCACACGCACGTACACAAACACACACACACATAATGTCTGTGCTTATCCACCCAAACGTAACGACCCACGACGCCCCAAAAGAGACTAAACAAATACAAATACAAAAAAAAACGAACAATAAAATACATACGTAGAGAGGAGAGGAAAGAGGGAGGAGGAAGCACAACAGAAGAAACAAAGACGACCCGAGGAACCCGCAAACTCGCATCACTCAATATGTCGCCGGCGCATCGACCAGGACACACGCAAAAGGACCTGCCTCTCACGCTGTTTATACGGAGCGACGCCCAAAGCCCCGGACTCGAGACGCAAAAACTACGAAAAGCCGTTCAGTGGGCGTCCTTAAAGAGTCCTCGGTCACGCCTTCGATAAACCGCTTATCAAACACGGGGGATTAATATCGGCGTCGCAATGACAACGGCCGAGTCAGTGGCGACGGCAAACAAGAGAAGGAGAAAGGAGAGGGGGGAAGGGAGAGAAAGAAAAGGAGGGAGGGAGAGAGAGAAAGAGAGGGAGGGAGAGAGAGAAAGAGAGGGAGGGAGAGAGAGAAAGAGAGGGAGGGAGAGAGCGAGAGAGAGAGAGAGAGCGAGAGCGAGAGAGAGAGATAGAGAGAGCGAGCGAGAGAGAGAGAGCGAGCGGCGGCGGCCACAGGAAGGGGACGCGGCCAGACTACCTGAAGTATGTCATTCAGTCATTCATAGCCAGCAAAGTGGGCAAAATCCTGCCAGAATGAGTGGACTCACAAGAGAGATCGGAGAGTGGGGGGGAGGGGGGTAGAGAGGGTGAGGGAAGGAGGAGGAAAGGGAGAGCGGAGGAGGAAGAGCGGATGGATAAAGAGGGTGAGGGAAGGAGGAGGAAGGGGAGAGAAAGAGGGGGGAAAGGGAAGAAGGCGATGGAGAGAAGAGACGGGTGAGAATGAAGGAGAGAGAAGAGAAAGAGAGAGAGAGAGAGAGAGAGAGAGAGAGAGAGAGAGAGAGAGAGAGAGAGAGAGAGAGAGAGAGAGAGAGAGAGAGAGAGAGAGAGAGAGAGAGAGACGGAAGAGAAAAGGAAGAAGTGACAGCAAAAGGAAAGCGAAAATGACGGAAGAAAATGGAAGAACCAGGAAGAAGAGACAGGAGAACGACCAGAAAATTGAAAAAGGGAGGAAGGAGGAAGAAGAGAGAGAAGAGAATAGAGGGGTGAGGGTGAGGGTGATGGTGAGGGGGAGGGGAGGGGAGGCTGTCGGCGATGTACGGTACTGGGTACGGGGTACCAAGATGACCACAGATACCCGAGCCTTGTCACAGGTCAATAACCCTGACCTCGAATCCCGTAATCGCCAGGTCAAAACACAGCCTAATGGTAGTAAATACACGGTTTAACAACACTCCCTCATAAAACAAACCAATCATTCCTGTTTTGAAGTCCATCGGTTAACGTCTACGCACGCCACCACGCGCATTTTTTGCTCTCTCTCAACACGAAGCCTACGACAACACGCAGTTCCCGGTGAAAGTTTTCGTTGTTTTTTTCGTCACGCGGATAAACACTTTGTCCCGCTTGTGTCGCTACCACTTTCTTCCGCCTTTCTCTTTCTCTTTCTCTCTTCTCTCTTTCTCGCTCTCTTTCTCTCGCTCTCTCTCTCTCTCTTCTCTCTGTCTTCTCTCTCTCTGCTGTGTGTGTGGTGTGTGTGTGTGTGTGTGTGTGTGTGTGAGTGTGGTGTGTGTGTGTGGTGGTCGCTGCGCGTTTCAGAGCGTGTGATGGCCTGCGCGTGTGACGGCTGCCTGCTTTCGTTGGTTCCGATGTGTTGTGCTGAGCTTGAGTTTGTGAGCCGGCGGGGCGGTTCAGAGCTAATCGAGGCCTCATAAGCGAAAAGCCCTCTTCGTGTCACAATGGGAAGCGCAACCGAAACGGTTGCCGAGAGCGTCACGGCCAAAATTCGATGGTCGATTAACGCGAAGCCCTGGCTAACATGAATCGAGCCGAAAAAACCGGCTTTCCAACGGCGTATCGGTCCAAATTCTGTGCTGATCCCGCCCGGGCCGCATTCAGGAAAAAACAACACAATGAGGCATTCGATTAGCGAGTCCAATCTCCGCTTCCCTCTCTAAATGGAGAACAATCAGCACGTATGGCGTTTCAATTAGGGAGAATCTCGGATGCAAAATAAACCGCTCGCTTTTCAATTAACGATACTGAGGAAAGCTAAAACAAATGGGAAGCCAAAAGTCCTTCTCCTTCCATATTTTTTCCCCTTCTCTCTCTTTATCTATCCGTGTTCTTTGTTTTTTTTTTTAATCTTCCTCAGCATTTCTTAGATAAGGCTGTAGACGCGCCGTGCCGAGACTCCCAAGAACACAGGTTCCCAACTCGGACCACATTATAATCTCCATTACGTAAGGAGATACTAACCTTTTGCTGTAACACTTAATTCCATCAAACCGATTTCTGTAAGATTTCCAATGCATTTCTTAAACAAGGATGCTAAGCGACCGCCAAAAGTTGCATCTCGACACCACCTTTCGCTCTGTATTCACGCGATATTTACGAATGCGTGTAACGGCGCAGAGCTGATTACACCAAAATCCGTCACAAAAAGGTCGCCGCGGACCGCCAGCGGAGCCCCCGTGGCCTCGAACAAGGAAGGCCTACGGGGGGGGGGGGGAGGCGGCTGAATTGGCTGTAGCGGGGGGGGGGAGGTGAGAGGGGGAGAGGACGGGGGGGGGTTGTTTGGGGCGGGGGCGGGGTATATGAGAGAAGGGAAGGGGGAGGGGGAGGTGCTACCTAGCCATAAGGAGGGCACACCGGGAGACAGGAGGCAGGCAAGCGTTTGGCCTGTTGTCAAGACCTTTGCCCCTCGCGACCCCCCCCCCACCCGACCCATCTCCCCTTCTCCCCATCTTACCCCACCTTTCCCCACCCGCCTCTTCGCTCTTTCTCGTGGTTCCGCTGGAGGCCAATGGATACCGTCCTGCCAAAAACCTCCCGAAAACCGAGCTCACGCAGTCAAGCTGCTAAATTTCCACCAGAAGTCAAAAAATGGATAAAAAAGAAATACAAAAAAATACAAAGACGACGAGCAAAAACATACATTATCTTAGCAAACGTTCTTTCGAATTCGACAAGACACTAGACCGTGCGCGTATCGCCATAGCACGTCTGATCAAGCAAATTCCCTATTTACGAGATGTTTTCTTACAACGTCGCATCATCAATCAATGCCCGCCCCCCCTCCTCCACCCCCCCCCCTCCTCCCAATTTGGTTTCCACGCCGGACGGATACCTCACAACGCAAGTCAAGCCAACCCAAGTTAGAACAAACCAGGCCAAGTCAAACCAAGTCAAGCCAACCCAAGTTAGAACAAGCCAAGCCAAGCAAGCCAAGCCAAGTCAAACCAAGCCTAGTCAAGCCAAAGACAAAGGAGACTACCTGGCCGCCGCGAGACCAATTGTCCTGTATTACATCGAGCAAAAGCTTAAATGGCCTGCGGGATTGGCCGTCTCTCCCGCCCATTCGAGCTCCTCCTCCTCCTCCTCCTCTTCTCCTAACACCATGCATCCTTGTTCTTCTCTTACTACTCTCCCATACTACATCCTCCTCCTTTACACCAGCCCCTTCCTCGCCTTAACCTTTCGCATTTGTAACACTATCTTTCCTCCTCCCCTCCCCTCCCCTCTCCTCCTTCTCCTCATCATCCCTATCTTCCAC
>NC_051389.1:11518488-11535507 GCF_015228065.2 Penaeus monodon
CGTTACTTCCAGACGATCCTCTCGGTGAAAGACAGGCGCACGCCAATGTGCATCTACATTGCGTGTGTGTACGTGTGTGTACGTGTGTGTACGCGCGCGTTTGTGTCAATGACTCTATATCAGACGAGGGAGGGGGACGGGTTTCCCGAGGGAGGGGGGTGAGGGAAGGCGTCGCAAGCGGGCCCTAGGCCTATTTAGTTGTCTGGTAACTGGATCACCCACAGCGCCGAGCCAACAGCTGGCTCCCCTGCCCTCTCCCTCCCCCTCCCTCCCATCGCTACCGCAAACCGATGGCGAGTAATTCGTTCACAAGTAACATCGTCCTCAGCGAGTAATGGCTTGAACAGATGAGTAACCTTCGCCCCACCTCCCACGGCGCCCCCCCCGCCTTCTTCTTCTTCTTCTTCTTCTTCTTCTTCTTAATTCTACTCCTCCTCTTCCTCCCCTCTCGTCTCATTCCTCCATTTCCTTTTTTTCCTCCTCCTTTCTTCCCGCTCTCTTTCTCGCGAACTTCCAATCGTTTCTAAGAAAACGAAAGGCAAAGGTAAATCGTATAAGGGATGGAAGCGGAAGGAAGAGGGAGGGAGGGAGGGAGGGAGGGAGGGAGGGAGGGAGGGAGGGAGGGAGGGAGGGAGGGAGAGAGAGAGAGAGAGAGAGAGAGAGAGAGAGAGAGAGAGAGAGAGAGAGAGAGAGAGAGAGAGAGTGAGTGTGAGTGTGTAGGGAGAGAGAGAAAGCGAAAGATATTCAGGAAATTCTAACCACACAATCTATATTTTTCAAGCCACTGCACTTTCACGCCCGCCAATTCTATAGCAAAGGTGAAAATCTCAATCTCTCTCTCACTCCTCTTGCTTTTATTACCGAATGCTGAGACAAACATATAAAATAAAACAATTCAAGAAGCAAATCAATAAAAGAAACCAAAAATAATTTCCATCTTCCATTCACTTAAATAAATAAATAAATAAATCACAGCAGAATTTCCACTATACTTAACGATCTCGAAAAATCTCGCCGAATGCGAAAAATCTCGAGAATTTCGATCCAACAGACACCACAAATGTAATTAAAAAATCCCTTTCACCCCCTCCCCCTTTGCAATCGCCTCCTCCCCCTCCTGCAACCTAACACATTGCATAAGTGTTCTTAATGGCGCACAATCACTTCCAGTTATTCAGTGTGAATAAGGGGGGAGCTTCCGGCATCCCGCAGATTTATATCGGATATTCTTTCAACACATCCCTTTCAATTTTTTTTTCATTCTCTCTCTCTCTCTCTCTTCTCTCTCTAAACAAAAACAAAACTAACATTACTGCGTAAATCACAAACCACGCAATGAAACGACCAAAAACAAACAAAACATAAAAAAATCAGCTGAAAACTCACCGGGGGGGAAAATTCAGCACAAATAAAGACAGACAGGCACAGACATAAACAAAAACATTCCCAAAGCCGAAAGAAAGACGAACTGGCAACCTCTCCAGCAAGATACCCCGAGGGCGCGGAACAGTGAGTGTTACAATAAGCAACTACTTTTATCTGCTGTTGATATTAATGAGAATGCGATGGGAAACGTGCGAGGAGAGACAATGATTAAACGGATGATATTTAGTCCATTAAGATGATGTAAGGTAAAAATTGAAGAGGAGGGAGGGAGGAGAGGGGTGGGGAGGGAGGGAGGAGAGGGGTAGGGGGGGAGAAAAGAGGGGTGACAGTAAGGAGAGAGAGAGGGAGAAGGAGGAGAGGGAGAGTGAGGGAGAGAGGGAGGGAGGGAGGGGGGAGGGAGGAGGGAGGGAGGGAGGGAGGGAGGAGGGGAGGGGGGAGGAGAGAGAGAGAGAGAGAGAGAGAGAGAGAGAGAGAGAGAGAGAAAGAGAGAGGGGGGGGGGGGGGCGAGTTACTACCAAGGCCGGCCGAGCGCCGATTTCGGGTGCGCCAGCACGTAATGTGTGCTACTTAGGGCGTGTGGTCGACGTCACTGTACGGCGGCCAACACAACGCTTTGATATATTGCTCTCCCACATACAGTCATGCAGGTCATGCGCGGGTGATAACGAATCCCCTTAAGACAGAGGATGCGACCGGGTCTCGCGTCCATCACGCTTCTGCCAGTCACCGCTCACAAGTGCCTGCATGCGAAATCAGCATCCGCGCGGCAAAAAACCCGCGCAATATATGCAACGCAGCTGAATCAGCGAGCGAGCACATCCGGCCGGCAGCCATTAGGAAAAGATCGCCCCGTGGTGGGGCTCGGAAGCACCCCGCCCGCAGCCAGCCCGGAGCGTTGCTACCTGTGTTGCAATGCCAGCGGATACAGCAACAACAGCGACATCAAAGCGCGAGAAAAGATGCCAACGATAGCCAGCGCGTTTCCAAATACCAGCCTGCCTTCGGCATTCCGTTCCCACACTCGCTGTGCTGCTGCACGGAGGCGCCGGTGCTGCGTTGGCGCTGCGCTGGCGCCGCGTCCACGCGCAGACACACAGGAAGAACTTGCGCCGCGCCTGTGCTTTCCTCCGCAGGCAAAAGCGACAGAAACCTTCACAACAGTAGAAAACAGATGCGACCGAGGGCGAGTGAGGGAAAGGGGGAGGGGGGCGTGGCTGGCAAGGATACCTCCAGGTGATGCCCGGGGGTCATTGTGCTATGCTGCGGATCTCGCTATAAATAGTTCTCGCTGCACATGGGTTCATGCGGGCTCAGGTCCCGGAAGCTTCGGAGGAGCAGGTTCCCCCTGCAGCTGGGGCGCTCTCCGCCAGGCGGGGCAGCAGGCGAGCAAATAAACACGCCGGGCCGAGCGTTCGCATTCCCAGACGCGGACCGGGACCCTGGCCAGTCGGGGGGGGGGGGGGGGATACGCGTAGAAATCTTTTCCGCTCACAAGAAGGAATTCATTCAGATAGGAGGAAAATCTACAAAGAAAAAAAGCTTTGGCCAAACAGCACTGGCGGCACGAGTGGATGGATGGTTACACGGCAGCGCCAGCCCGTCTTCCGATATCCAAAGCTTGGCGGATCCCGCTTAGTTACGGCACGCACGATGGCACGCACGGTGGCACTCACGGCGCACGCACGTCTCTGGGGGCGGCACAGGCCTCGCGCGGGCACAGGATGATCAACACGAGGAGAAGCCGCAGGAGGTCCGGCCGGAGGCGCAGCGGGACAAGCACAGCGCGTCGGCGGCGGCCACGTGGCGCTGTGGGCACGTGCCAATACCTGTAGGGCCAGGATTTGGCACGCACTCGAGGGCAAAGTGCCAATTACCAACGGTCTCGCTCAGCGAAGGGGCGACCCACTGAGCTGGGATGGCAGGTGGATTAGTGACTCACCCTCTCCACCAGGTGGATCATTATATAAAAAGACGAGGTTGCGTAACTTTCTCGGCCTGTGGTGATCCGGTTTGTCGACCGGCTGCCGGTGCAACACGACCACGAACACGAGCACACAGACACACACAGATACAGAGCAGCTGAGCCATCCTCCCGCGCCGTCGCGCAGCGCTTCTCCCTCCGTCTCGCCTCTCTCATTTCCCCAAATTTCTCGCTCGGCGCAGCTAAGCAACCGAGATCCCTTTGACGCAAGCCACACACTCACGCACCCAAAGGACCTCATCAGCTCTCTTTCACGGACAAACACACACACCATAAAAAAAAATGTACGTCCTTGGCGGATCCCTCCCGCCCACTACCCCTTCCCCCTCCCCCAACCCTTAGGCCTAACAGGCTGTCAACAATCACCCAGTCAAGAGCGGTTCGTATGGACGACTGGCCGAGAGATGGCAACAGTTGGTGGCTCAAGTGTCCTCTCCGCCCCCTCTCCCCTTCCCCTCCCCCTCGTCACCTCCTCCTCCCTCCCTCACCCCTCACCCTTCCCTTTCCCCCTCTCCCTCCAAACAACCCCCACTAAGAGCCATGATAAGGGGGGTAGGGGGGAGGATCATGCTGACAACCCGTCGCCTGATCGTGGTTGGCTTACATTTTTACCAGAATTAATTGCTAAGGGATAAGGCTTAAATTTTGAAGGATTTTATTTCAATTTCAACTACTTGTTTATTCGTTTTTTCCCCAGCTTGTGAATAGGCATCTCTTTTCAGTTTAGCCGAATGAATGGAATAGATTATGTATTAGTAATGAAGGATTCCTAGTTATACAGGTTCTCTGCGTTAGGCTATAACACAAAGGTTTCTTTATTTCCATCTCTGGTTTTCGCCGCCCTTTTTCGCCGCCCTCATCTCCCTCCCTCCCTCCCTCTCCCCTCCTCCCTCCTTCCCTCCCTCTCCCCTCCTATCCCTCCTTCCTTCCCTCCCTCTCCCCTCCTATCCCTCCTTCCCTCCCTCCCCTCCTTCCCCTCCCTCCTTTCAACACATACAAGTTACCAAAACCACCAAACCCAAGATGTAGGCCTATCTGACCAGCCTCCCCACAGACTTACGCCCCGCCCCCCCCCCTCCCCGACACTCACAAGCTTACCAAAACATCCCCACATTTACAACCTCAAACGGGGAAGAAAAGAGGGAAGAAAAGAGGGAGGGAGGGAAAGGAGGGAGGGAAGGGAGAGAGAGGGAGGGAGGGAGAGAGAGGGAGGGAGAGAGAGGGAGGGAGAGAGAGAGAGGAGAGAGAGAGAGAGAGAGAGAGAGAGGGAGAGAGGGAGAGGGAGAGGGAGAGGGAGAGGGAGAGGGAGAGGGAGAGAGAGAAGAGAAAAACAAAGATAGGGATAGAAAAAGAAAAAAAAAAAGAGAAAGAGAGAGAGCTAGAGAGGAAGGGAGTGGCACCGAAGGCATGGCACCCTCATGGCACAGGGCCCTTTCACGACCTTGCCGCGAGAGAGAGGGAGGCCGCGTCCTTGCTCTCCCAGGTCACCGCCTTCTGCTGGACGCGAAGGGAGGAGGAGGAGGGGAGTGAAAGAATGAGGAAGAGGGGGAAACGAGAGGGGAGAGAGAAAATCAAGAGGGTGACAAAAACGAGAGGAATGGGATAGGAATGGGGGAAAAGGAAAAGTGAAGGAGAAGTCGAGAGGAAGGAAATATGAACGAAAAAGAGAACAAGAGCGCAAGAGAGGGGGAAAAAAAGAGAGAAAGAGCGAGACAGACACACATATAGATAAACAGACAGAGAACGTGAGAGTGAAAAGAGTGAGAAAAAGAGAAAGAAAAAAAGTCGAAAGAATAAAAAAGACAAAGAAAAGAGAAGAGACAGATGCACAAGGAAAGTGACAAATGCACAAGGAAAATCCGAGATGGCGCTGCGACCCCGTGGAATAAGCTCTCAATAAATCCCGGAGGAGAACAACAGAGGCAACGCTGCGCCTGCTTGGCATTCGCTGGCAGAGTCATCAGCCCTTGCATGTGGGGAGCGATTGGTGGCGGCGGCGCTGCAGTTATTATTCTCTCTACTTCGCCTTCTCCTTCTCCTCCTCCTCCTCCTCTTCGCTCCCTCTCTCCCCATCTTCCCCTCTCCTTTTTCTTTTCGCCATCCCTCCTCTCCTCCTCTTATTACCTTTCCATCCCTACTCTCATCTTTCTCTCTCTTCCTCTCTCCATCCTCTTCTCTCCTCTCTTACTCCCCTCCCCCACCCTTTCCTTCCTCCCCCCACCCCCACACAACCGCAAAAGCCAATTTCAACCCATCAACCACAATCCACCACAATTCCAAGAACGGCTCTTAACAACCGGGAGACAATCTGGAGACGAGACCAAACGGGGGGAGGGGGGAGGGGGAGATGTCAACCCCAAGAGGTGATAAAAAAAAACACTTTAGGACCGCAAAGTGGTCGTTATAAAGGCAAACTTATTGTCGATGCTTGTTACTATTACTATTACTATTATTATTATTATTATTATTATTGTTATCATTATTATCGTTATTACTTATTATTACTACTACTACTATTACTGTTATTACCAAAATTACAATTATCATTATCATTATTCGTAGTAAAATTAATAGTAGCAGCAGAAGTATTAATAGTGTTATCATCATCATTACCTTCATGATCATCATAACCATCACCACTATTGTTATCACCACTATCATCACTGTTTCCTCCTTTTCGATGAATTCACGTGATGCTGCCCAGCGGAGAGAGCGACGGAATGATGCAATAAAAGTGACCCTGGATTTGGTATGGAAGTACAGGTCTGTGATGGAGGGCGTGGCGGTGGTGGCAGGGGAGGAGGGGGAGGGAAGGGGAAGGGAGGATAAGGGAGGGGAGATACAGTTAGAGAGAGAAAAGAGAGCAAAAGAGAGAGAAAAAGAGGAAGAGAGAGAAAAGAGAGAGAGAGAGAGAGAGAGAGAGAGAGAGGAGAGAGAGAGAGAGAGAGAGAGAGAGAGAGAGAGGAGAGAAATACATATACAGATAGACAGAAACAAAGATATATATAACATACATAGGGATAGACTGATATAGGCAGATCTAGACAGAGACAGACAGACAGATACAGAGCCAGAGATCCACGGCATAGAGCCAGAGAGGCAGCGGGGAGAGCCCCCGCCGGCGCCGCATGACAAGGCCGCGGGGAGGAAAGTGTCTGGTGCGCTGACGAGCGGCTGGCGGCCACAATGTAGGTTAGCAGAGCCTACCGGGGCTCCTTCTCCCCCCCCCCCCTTCTCCCGGCTCCCTCTAGCCGCCTTCAGGGGGCTAATTAAGCAGAATTGAAAAAGGGGGTGAGAGGAAATCGAGGGGGGTATGGGAGAGGGGGGGGGGGGGCTAGCTGCCTACACGCCTCCGCCCAACCGTAACACACACTTTCTTCGGCCGACCTACAGCGCTGGCTGCGTCGCGGCGCCCATGTTCCCGGCGCTGGCGAGGGGGAGAGGGGGAGAGGGGGTTGATGGGGGGAGGGGGAGCGGGAACGAGCGACGTCTGGCGCGCCGCAGAATATTAACCGAAACCGCGGCCTCAATGTTACTCGGCTCGCCTCAAGACGGATGCCTCGAGAGAAAATCGCTGGGAATCGTATCAACGCCATCTCTTCTCCGAGGTAATCATAGAAAATAAGAATATAACAAAATTGCTGCTACGATTCAAGAATTTCACATCGTACACCCACGACTGCGAACCCCATGATCGAAAGCGTAAGCGTAATGATTGCGTACGTTCGACGTATCTCTCTCTCTCTCTCTCTCTCTCTCTCTCTCTCTCTCTCTCTCTCTCTCTCTCTCCCTCCCTCCCTCCCTCCCTCCCTCCCTCCCTCCCTCCCTCCCTCCCTCTCTCTCTCTCTCTCTCTCTCTCTCTCGTACGCATCGCCCAACCTCCGCCGGGCGCGAGAAAGCGGTTCAGGCATTGCCTTGGTGCGTACGAAGCCCGCGAGGTGGCCCTCATCCTTGGCCCTGTGGTTGCAACATGAACCTGTGGCCATGGGATGTCCAGATGCAACGAGAAGGCATGGTTGGAGGGAGGGAGGGAGGGAGGGAGGGAGGGAGGGAGGGAGGGAGGGAGGGAGGGAGGAAGGGAGGGAGGGAGAGAGAGGGAGAGAGAAAATAAAAGAGTGAAGAGGGAGAGGAAGGGATAAAAGAAGAAGATGAGGCAAGCATTTTTGGAAGAAAAAAGAGGGGGGCGGGGAACCGCAAAGGCAAAAAAACACTAATACGCAAGTCACCCGATCACAACGGCGTCAATCCCGGCCGATGCTCTCGCGCGGCGGGAGAAACGTGGAGAGCAAATACGCACATCGCAGCACCACGGAGGAAGGAGGAGGTGGAGGAGCAGGAGGAAGAGGAGAAGGAGGAAGAGGAGGAGGAAGAGGAGAAGGAGGAAGAGGAGGAGGAAGAGGAGAAGGAGGAATAGGAGGAAGAGGAGAAGGAGGAATAGGAGGAAGAGGAGAAGGAGGAAGAGGAAGAGGAGGAAGAGGAAGAGAAGAAGAGCAGCAGCAGTAGGAGGAGGATGCTCTCGTTTCATCCCGATAAAAAAAAAGCGCGAGAATCAAGCACCGGCAAGAGACGCGGTTTCCCCTCCCCAACCCCATTCCTCCAGGCACTTTTCCCCCCTCCCCATTAAAGGCACTGCCCCTTCCCCTCATGGCACTACCCTCCTTACCCATCTATGACACTCTCCCCCCTCCACAGCTTCTTCTCCCTCTAAAGGCAATATCCTCCTCCTTACCCCCACCCCCCCCTTAACATCCGGCGTCAAGATAAATAAACAAGTAAATAAAAACAGACGTGGACGAGAGAAATAAAAGGTGGCGGGCGTGCATCAGCGCCTCGCCCGACCTTGAGGTGTGCCACAATCAATATCCAACGGCCGCCTCTGCTTCCACTCCGGATTTGTGCACCTTCGCCCATACCTCCCTTCCCCCCCACCCCCCTATCTTCCCCCTCCCCCTCCTCTTCCACCTCCTCCTCCTCCTCCTCCTCCCATCTTTCCTCTTCCCCATTTCCCTTCCTGCAACTTCCTCTCATTCCATCCACCCATCCCTCCATCCCCCCTCTCCCACCTCCCACCCAACCCATCTATTACCCTCCTCCCCCCTTCCCCTCCCTCTATAACGAAACGGCGGGGCTTCACACCGACTCGCCTTCACTGCCGGCTGCCTCTACGACTGTCGAATGCCAGCTGTTTTTCAACCGGGGGCGAGGAAGAGTCGGCGCTTCCTTGTGAGAACGGTGACTGAGCGTAAATGAAGTCGGCCGCGGTCGTGTCGCGTCGGGGGAAATGCGAGGGAGGGGGAGGGAGAAGGGTTGAGGGAAAAAGGGGAAGGGGGGGAAGGAAGGGGGAGGGGGGGGAAAAGGGGGGACGGGGGGGAAGGGGGGGAGGGAGGGGGGGAGAGGGAGGAAGGGGGGAAGGAGAAGAGAGGAGGGGAAAGGAGAGGGAAAGAAAAGGGGAAAGAGAAGAGGAGAGAGAAAAGAGAGAGAGAGAGAGAGAGAGAGAGAGAGAATGAGAGAGGAGATGAGATACAGACAGACAGAGGGTAAAGGAAGACGTACCTGGGGGAAGGGGGAGGAGGGAGGAGGGAAGAGGGAGGAGAGAGGAGAGGGAGCACCAAAAACAAGGCAGAAACGGGGTCAGGTACTGTGACCTCCGTTTTAACGGGCTTGGGTCCCTCTGGAACCCCCTTTACCCCCCCTCCCCCATACCAAACCCCCATCCTCCCTCCCCCAGTAAGTAGACCAACCACACCCGTCCTTGGCATGGGAAATAACAAAATAAACACGGCCAATCCTCTCCGTGGCGCCCCATATAGCGTTATTGGCGTACGCAAGCCCGCCCACACTGGCCAGGTAACCTCCCCTTACCCTCCCCCCCTTCCCCCCTTGCCTCATCTTTCTCAAAAAATAAAAATTATATATATATATATTATATATATTTTTTTATATTATAATATAAAATATATATATATATATATATATATATATAATATATAATTTTATAAAAATTGTATGTATATATATACATATATCATACACATACAAGACAATAATGATAATTCTAATACTTATTACGATGACAAAGGCGATAACAACAACAACAACAACTACAAGTACGAAATCAACAACTATATCTCCATCATTAAAAACAAAAATCGAACTTAAGGGAATCAAACAAGCAACCCTGACACGCACGGACGAGCCCTGATTACCCGGCGCGTTTCCCCTGCGATGTATGGAAACCGGGAAAGAGAACAAAGTTTTGTTTCAGTGCACCGCTTTAAGGGGGGGGAATAGCTCAAGTTTTCGCCCCTTTCCCCCTTTCATCTATCGAACCATCCATTACTACCAACTATCTTTATTACCTATCTATCTATCTATTTATCTAAATATTTATCCATCGATCTACTTACCTATCTATCCACTTATCTACCCATCTATCTAGCACTCATCTACTACCTATCAATCTATCTATTTCAACCAAAATTTTCCATCTATTTACTTTGTATTCCTTATATCCACTATCTATTACTACTTACGTATCATTAAATTTTTTTAGTCATTACTGACTCATTGTTTTTGTAAACCCTCTACTATTACTTTTAAAAATCACTTTCGGTTTTTATTTTTTGTTTATTTTAAATTTACATTGTGTTTTAAATGCACAGTGAGAAGGATTTCAGGAGAAACAGATATAGCAATAATGTGGAGAGGAAATAGATATTAAAAATGAAACGAAAAGAGAGGAAGAGAAATAAACATTAAAAACGAAACGAAAAGAGAGGAAGAGAAAGAGGGCCACAACAGACTTTGAATAGAAAAAAATGTTCAAAGAAACATTGCAGATTGACTACGGTTAAGTAACAGGCATCTAAAAATAAATGGAAAAAAAAAAAAAAAAAAAAAAAAAAAAAAAAAAAAAAAAAAGCAACAATAATAGTTAAAAAAAACTGATATTCCTAAATAAAGATAAAAATAAAATCACAAAACCGACACCACGCACTTCACTTCACCTTCCTCCTCCTCCACAAAGTTTTCAGAAAACGCAAAAAAATAACCAGAACACGATCCGCTTTTTCTTTCCTCGAACTGCCGAGTCTCTCTCTCTCTCTCTATTCTCCCTCGTTATCATCTATCCTACTTCCTTATCTATCGGTAAGCGAAAGTGATTAGATAACAGGTGAAATCACAGATAACATGGCAAAGCCAGAGCGGGAGGGAGACCCGAACCTTATGACGGAGACACATAAGGGCGAATTTCTCTTCGTTTCTCTACACGGGAATAAGCTCGATGCACAAACACGGTTTATTTTCGACTTAGCGTATGGCACCGAGCTATGTTTTTGGTTATTTCCAGTTTCTATTTATTAATATTATCACCACTATCTTTATAATTGCTGTCACTATCACTATCAATCATTATCGTCACCACTGCCACTGTCAATGATAGTGTCACCACAATTTCTTGTTGCTTTTGTCATAAACGCTTATGGCAGAAGCACTGATTATGCAAGTTACATATTTGGTATACCTAGGAAATGAATGAAAGTATACAGTGTGTGCGTGTGTGCGTGTGTGCGTGTGTGCGTGTGTGTGTGTGTGTGTGTGTGTGTGTGTGTGTGTGTGTGTGTGTGTGTGTGTGTGTGTGTGTGTGTGTGTGTTGTGAGAGAGAGAGAGAGAGAGAGAGAGAGGAGAGGGAGAGGGAGAGGGAGAGGGAGAGGGAGAGGGAGAGGGAGAGGGAGAGGAGAGAGAGAGAGAGAGAGAGAGAGAGAGAGAGAGAGAGAGAGAGAGACGGGGAGGGTGAACGAGTGAGCGAGTTGGGATTGTGAGACTGAGCAGTGCTTGTTTGCACTTGCTCATTCTTGTTTTTTTGTAGTCGTGGTAGAACATATACAAACACAATCATATGCATGTAAACTCGGCTTACTAATCTACATACGTATGCCCTACACAAACACATACACAAGTAAATAATGAACCTATTGCCTTACGTACGACCCCCCCTCAACGACAACCCGAGCTGGACGACTTACCTCACGGTCGTAGAGTTGGCCGCCGGTCCTCCAGGATCCGACCCATCACCTGAGGCTGCCATGACCAGAGTCACATGCAGGAGGTGCTGGGTCAGGGGTCGGGGCCTCGGGTCAAGGAGGTCAGTATCATCCTGTAGACTTGGCTGCAGGGGAACCACCACCTGGGGGGGTGGGGGTCAGGAGGGCCCGAGGGAGGAGGCGAAGGAGAAGGAGGAGGAGGAAGGGGAGGAGGAGGGCGAGGAGGGAAGGAGGTTGGGGAGTCTGCTTATCAATGGACGCCCACAGCAGGAGGAAGGGGTCGGGGTGGGGGTGGGGGGCGCAGGAGCAGGTGTGTCCATCCAGCATGGCATTCTGGCGGCACGACCTGCGTCCTGCACACGCGCGCGCACACAAACACACGCACTACGACTCCCTGTCCTGGCTGAGGGGAGGGGAAGGGGAGGGGGAAGAGGGCAAGTGTGGCTGGGGAGGAGGGGAGGGGACGGACGGCACCACATCCACTGTCATATCCCTTGTCAGTCTCTCTTCTCTCGGGCAGCGTCGTCACCACCTGTCGGGCGAGGGGGGCGCCTCTCCCCTCGCCGCCCGAGGATCGCTGCCTCGTGCACGCCTGGCAACCTGCCTTCGCTCGCTCTGGCAGGCTTCTCACAGTCTCTCGCTGTCTGCCACTCGATTTTCAGCTTTCATTTCATTATTATGTATTTTCTCTCTTTCTGGTCTCGCAAGAATCACTTTAGTCCATCAAACAGTCTTTAGGGTGAGCGTGCGTGCGTGCGTGTGTGCCTTGCTGGGTCGGCAACATGTCGCCGTGACGTCACCACCTGGCGAGCCTCCAGCTGGTAACGATCGTGTGTTGGTCATGTGGGCTCACTGAACGGGTCACTCCTTTACAGCAGTCATTGAAATAATACTCCTTTGGCGAACGTAACGACACACGGTCGGTGGCTATGGCGTGGAATCCTACGGAACGGAACTACACACTTACTCGTCATGTACATATCACAATTGTCGGTGGCGCTGCGGTCAGCAGTGTCGGCAGCAGCAAGGGCAGCAGGGCCAGGTTGTCACCAGCCTGCTGCCTCTGCTGCTGCCTGCTTGCCACCGCTGGTCTGGCCCTGTCGCCGCCACTACCTCGCGTCAATGGAAAATGGAGGCGTTACAAGTCAGTGGCCGCCGCCGCCTGTGTCCCGGGGGCGTGCCACCGCACTCCTCGGCGGGCGGCGCGGCTCGAGGGCCAGCCCTACGCAACGTCACCAGGTGTTTGCTGTTGGCACTGAGCGGGCCGCGGTCGGGCTCGGGGCCCGAGGAGCCCGGGCAGGGCACTGGCACTAGGCGCACTGCAGCCACCCGCACGTGCACGTGTACGACTGCGGCGGTGCGGGCGCGGGCACGATGGGCGCGTAGTAGTAGCCGTTGCTGTAAATGACGGGCGGCGGAGGAGCTATGTGAACGTCGAAACTGCTGCTGCTGCTACTGCTGCTGCTGCTGGTGGTGCTACTGGTGTCGCTGCAGTGCTGCTGCTGTTTGGCGTAGAGCCGCTGCTGTTCAGTGTAGAAGACTTGACAGGCCAACTCGTCGATGAGGTTGAGGGTCTGGCGCCTCTCGTGGCCCATGAGGCAGACGGTGGACTCGTCCACCACACGGTGCAGCACCATCAGGTACTCGTAGCGCAGCGCCTCGTCGGCGCCCACGAAGTGGTTCCACAGGTACGCCTCCAGCTTGGACTGCTGCTGGTTCACGTCGGGGAAGTCTATGAAGAAGCGCGAGCACATGTACCGCTCGAGCGTCTTGATCTCCTCGGGGCGCGCGGGCTCGTAGTCCTTGACCAGCAGGTTGCAGTACTTGAGCAGGCCGCCGCCGCGGATCTCCTCGGGGTTCTTGGTGGCGATGAACTTTTTCTGCAGGTGGTACAGCGCCTCGGAGAAGTCGCCGTACACGCTCTCGCCCACCACCGTCGGGTAGAAGTTCTCGCTGATGGGCATCTCGGCGCAGTCGTAGAACAGCAGGAGCGAGTCGAGAACAATCTGGAAGGAGTCGACAGAGAACTCGAACTGCCGCTTCATGCTGTCGACGAACTTGAGCTCGACGTTCCTGCCGCCGTTGTTGGAGAGCGAGATGAGCGACCATCGGTCCGAGTCGTTGACCTTGACCATTTTGTTGACGTAGCCCTCTTTCATGGAGCACGACGACATGCGCTTCTTGCTCACGCCCTCGGGCAGGTAATCCACTAGCACTTCCAGCACGGCATTTTTCACGCGGTCGTAATTCCTCGGGCTGCTCAGGTCCACGGCGAAGATGAGGTCGAGGTCGTTGTAGGCCTGGTCGGCCTCGGTGGCCAGGATGTGCGAGGCGGCGCCGCCGTTGATGCGAATGTCCCGCACCGTCATGGAGTCGGCCTCCAGCTTGGCCCTCACCATCGACACCAGGTCCCGCAGGCGGATCTCCAGCGTCGGGAAGTTCCCGCGCCCGTGGATGGGCACGACCTCATGCAGCACGTCATTCAGTCGTCGAACCTGTTCGTAACTCAGGACCGCGAACCTCTGGTCGTCCATATTGACGTTGATGAGACCTTCCATCTTGATGCGAAGTCGCTCTTCGGTGGTGCCGAGACTGCCGCTCTGTGGGCAGAAGGCAGGGGTGAGTTGGGGTAGCAAGAGCAGAGCGGTATCGAGTGAGAGTCGTGTGCGTGCGTACTAGCCCAGCCGTGTCCTCACCCCACCACAGCCACTAGTCAACTGACAACTGAGTCGGGAGGCCCGAGCATGCGAGGTCTGGACGGTAAGCGCCAGATCTAGCAGGTGGCGGGCGAGTGTGTGGCGGCCATGACGTCACGGCCAACATACACACGCACGCACATGAAACTCACTGCCGCAGAAAGCTGCACACTCACTGCACTATCTGGGTCTCTCCTGGACAACTGTTCACACAACTCTCGGCCGCTATTTACCAATATATATTCAGAAAAAAAGCTCACCGTAAGATATAAAACAGCAATTAACAGCTCGACAAACATCACTAAACATTACGGAAAAATCCCAAAATGAGTGAAATTCCTGCGTCGAACATTCTCAGCGCTCTCGGGTAGACTCGGGGAAACATTATCTCGAGAGGCAGTGACATCGCTCACTGGCAAGTCGACAACCTAACTTGAAATAACTCGCGCGAAATATCCACAGACGGAAATAGGGAGAGGAAACAACGCGCAATCTGAACAACACACGTATATAGGGTACTCAGGAAGCCTCCCCCCCCCTCACCCCCATAAGGAGTCCCCGGGTGCACTAGGGCGATATTTTTCTTCTCTGTCACTCGCGCCACAACAGGCCGCACTTCACACAAACAGGCGCGCGATATGTTCTCACGTCGCGAAACCTATGATAATTACGAAGCAGGGGGCCCGTGGGAGGGAGGGAGGGGAGGAGGGGTGGAAAGGGAAGGGAGGAGAGGGGAGGGAGGGGAGGAGAGGGGAGGGAGGGAGGAAAGAGAGGGAAGGAAGAAGAGGGAGGGGGAAAGAGAGGGAGGGAAGGAAGGAGAGGGAGGGAAGGAAGGAGAGGGAGGGAAGGAAGGGAGGGAGGAGGGAGATGGAAGAAGGGGTGAGGGTAGGAGTGAGGCGCATTTATGGATAGAACTTAAGCGAGTTAAATAGGAGATAGGACTCTCTGAACTTGTTTAAAGGTGGTACATGAATGCTCTGGACGGCGTAGCACCGGGAGAGCAAGAAACAAAGAAAATGAAAAGAAAAAGAAAAAATAGATGTTTGGTTTGCGACAAATATTCTCTCATTCATTCCCATTTTCTCCCTCCTTCCCCCCCTCTCTCTCTCTCTCTCGACCTACTCTTTCATTTATCCCCCTTCCTCCCTCCCTCTCCTTCCAAGAAGTTACTGACAGGCGAGACACAATATGATCTATCACTAACGACACCTACCATTTTAGGACGAACGCTAAGCAAACTTCTCTTCATCCCCAACCTTCCTCCCTTCTCCCCTCTCCCCTTCCCCCCCTTCTCCCCTCTTCCCCTCTTTCTCCCTTTTCTCTCTTCCCCTCTTTTCCACTTTCCCCCCTTCTTCCTTCTCCCCTCACTTCCCAAATCGCTTTTTACTCACCAACGAGCCAAGCAAAGAGCGAAATAGCATATTCTGGGCCAATGACACCAGCGCGTTCAGTCGGGGCTCTTAGCGGCGGAAAAAGGTAGGCAAGGCAGACGAACTAGAGGGGCCATCAGGCAGTCCTTCATGGCAAACGTTGACTTATTTTAGTTTAGTTTAGTCTCTCTCTCTCTCTCTCTCTCGCTCTCTCTCTCTCTCTCTCTCATACATCTCCTTCCACGAATCTGTATCAGTCCGTCTCTCCTCCTACCCTTCCTTCTCTCCTCCTCCCCATTCTCCCTCCCTCCTTCCCTCCTCCCTTCCCTCTCTTTAAATGTCAGCGGATCCGAACGCGGTGGGTCGGTAAGGAGATCAACATCTGCGGGGGAAGGGATTCGGACTACGGGTTTTACTAGGGAATTTGCATACGAGGGAGGGGGGGGGGAGAGGGAAGGGAGAAGGGGGTGGGGAAGGCGGTGGCATGATGGGTGAAGGGAGGAAGGAGGAGAGGGAGAGGGAGAAAGTAGAGAGATGAAGGGACGGGAGAAGAATCGGAGGAAAGACGTGGAAGAGAGAGGGAGAGGGGGGTGAGGAAAAGGAAGAAGGGAGGGAAAGGAGAGCTGGAGGGAAGGGGAGAACTAAACAGTGATTAGGAATTAACTAGGTTTGTTGCTTCCCCCGAATTCTGGGATGGCAGTTTTGCAATTATTCCTGCTTCAAACTGCGTGGGAGATTTGATCGCAACGAGGTGAGAGAGATTTGCTTGTATATATATTTTATCTCTATTAATATTAGGAAATGGAGGGTACGACAGGAAACAAACACACACACACACACACACACACACACACACACACACACACACACACACACACACACACACAGATTGACACATATATAATAAATAATAATAATAATCAAAGACCGGATAGAGGGAAAACATTTTTAAAGTTTTGATATAGATTTGTCTCTACGTTTGGAAATGTATGTCGTTCCCTCGAAAAAGTAATATTAAATCAAAATTCCAGATGGCAATACTAAACAACAATCATCTAAATCATGAAAAAGAAGATAATCATTAAACAAACAAAAACAATAGAGTGAAAAAAAAACTCCGAGAAACAGACGAAAACCGAAGAACAAAAAAAATGATAATTCATCTGTCTAAACTCTACGGAAAACAAACGCCACTTTACTCACACGAACTCCCCCTTCCACCCACTTCCCACTTTGTCTGTGTACTTGTCCGTTTTGTTTCTGTCTCATTCTCCCCCCCACCTCTCTCTCTCTGTCTCTCTCATTCTCCCCCCCACCTCTCTCTCTCTGTCTCTCTCATTCTCCCCCCCACCTCTCTCTCCCCGTCTCTCTCATTCTCCCCCCCACCTCTCTCTCTGTCTCTCTCATTCTCCCCCCACCTCTCTCTCTCTGTTTTGTCTCTCTCTCTCTGTCTGTCTCTCTTCTCTGTCTGTCTCTCTCTCTCTGTCTGTCTCTCTCTCTCTGTCTGTCTCTCTTCTCTGTCGTCTCTTTTCCCCTCTGTC
>NC_051389.1:11540607-11542236 GCF_015228065.2 Penaeus monodon
GTGTCCGTGTGCTATTCTCGCCGCCGCGCACGCCCTCTCTCTCTCGCTCGCTGCTCCAGACTTTTAAAGAAGCGGCTTTGAATGTATGTTATTTGCTTTCTTGTTCTTGTTTTTTATGTTTTTTTTTAATATTCTTTCTTATTTTTTGTTCTTTTCGTTTTTAGAATTTTAGCGAAATGTGGATAGTCTGTTCATCAAGGTCGTCGAAAAAAGGGGCTGGTGTTATCGAGAGAATTATGGGTGGACAGATAGGGTTAAAACAGCCGAAAATGGGGATAGGGAAGGGGAAAAAGCCGCTCGGGTTATGGTCGGGGTCTGGAACGCATAAATATGTGCGTCTTTTTGCGTCTTCTCTTCGCGCGGGTCTTCTACGCCGTTCGGACGCCGCGCTCGCCTTGCGTAGGAATGCCCTTACTACGCAGTGTGGTCGGGCCGCTGTTCCGTCTTTTCTTTCTCTTTATCTTTCTCGTGTTTTTTCCATTCTCCCTCTCCTCTATTTCTGTTCTCTTGTTTTCCCTTTCCCTTTCTCTACTCTTTACTCCGTCCTTCTGTTCTCCGTTCTCCCTTCTCCTCTCCTGCAGCATCGTTTCGCAAATGAATTTCCACCGAGTACTTTGTGAACTCGCACGCGCTCTGGAGACTGTCAACAGCGGTTTTCATTGACTCGTTAGAGCTCTAAATTGTTATTATTATTATTATTATTATTATTATTATTATTATTATTATTATTTTCCTTCCGGTGAGAGTTTTTATTTGTTTATAAATCTGTATGTTGTGTTCTTTTCCGATATGTATTACAATGTCCAGTGAGAAAGGTTTCATCCACAGAACATCCGAACGCGCGCGTTTTTTTTCTTGTGCATGCGTGCATATGTGTGCGTGTTGTGCGTGCGTGTTGTGCGTGCGTGTTGTGCGTGCGTGTTGTGCGTGCGTGTTGTGCGTGCGTGCGTGCGTGCGTGTGTGTGTGTGTGTGTGTGTGTGTGTGTGTGTGTGTGTGTGTGTGTGTGTGTGTGTGTGTGTGTGTGTGTGTGTGTGTGTGTGTATGCATACATGTATGTATATATGTATGTATGTATGTAGGTGAAGGGGAAGGGGGGTGGAGAGAGATAGAGAGCGAGAGAGCGCGCGCTTGTGAAGAGAGAAGTGAGAGTGAGTGATGTGTGTGAGCGGTATTTGGCAAAATGTCATAATATTTTTTCCCGTTTTCGACGCTTTCGTCATTCATCATGTATGCGAAACTTTATTGCACAATCCCGTTTCGCTTTATTGTCCGTCAGAGATATGCAAATGAGGTATTGTATTGTTGTTGTTGTTGTTAATAATGGGAGGTACTTCCATGCAGATTACTTTTATTCAATAATGGTATAATTATTTTTATTTGGCGTTTTACGTAACGGAGGTTGTCTGTTATAGAAGAGTGGATTATCCGTCTTCTATAAAAATACACTAGATGGGTAATTCAATGATAATTAATACGTCTCTCTTAGTGTCGAGGGCTGTGTGAACGATTTTTTTTTTTTTTTTTTTTTCCAGAAAATTTCGCTTGTTTTAAAGGGTAGAGATTTGACGTTGAAATTCTGAATGTTTTTCCCCTTTTCCCTCATAAAATTTTTTATCCCCTATATTAAT
>NC_051389.1:11542336-11544836 GCF_015228065.2 Penaeus monodon
GAGAGAGAGGAGAGGGAGAGAGGGAGAGGAAGAGGGAGAGAAGAGAGAGAGACAGAGAGAGGGGGAGAGAAGAGAGGAGAAGAGAGAGAGAGAGAGAGAGAGAGAAGAGAGAGAGCAAGAGAGAGAGACACAGAGAGAGAGACAGAGAGAGAGAAACGGAGAGAGAGAGAGAGAATGAAAGTAGTAAAGAGAAAGACAGAGGCAGACAGACGGAGTGTAAAATATATATATATATATATATATATAATAAAATTAATATATATATATATATATATATATATTATATAATAAATAAAATGATAATAATAACAATAATAATGATAAAACAAACCAATAAAAAAGAAAAAGAAAAAGAGGCAAGCAAGTGAAAGCATGGCAGCAAACACAAATATATCTTAAGCGGCATTAGAAGTCCCGCCTTAAGAGGTCTCACAGCCTAAATATATACACACGATACAGATAACGATAAAATTGCTGAGGCGATGAGTTCACATGTCTGACGTGTCATCCCTCTCCTCCTCCCGCTCCCGCTCCTCCCTCTCCTCCTCCCTCTCCTCGTGTGTGTATATATATATCTTACACACACACACACACACACACACACACACACACACACACACACATCATAAATATATATATAGAAAAATATATAATAAGAATATATAGATAAGATATAATTATATATAAAGAAAGAGAAGATAAAATATACAAAAGGGATAGATAATATATAGAGATAATATATAGATATAGAGAGATAAAGAGATGAAATGGAACAAGGATAGAGAAAATATAGAGAGATAAGATAGATATAGATATATAGAGAAAAAAGTAGAAAAAGATAGAGTAATAGAGAAGGATATTATATAGATAGAGATATATATAAGAGATATAGTATAATAGAGATAAGACAGAGATAAAACAGATAATACAGAAAGACAGAGATATAGACAAAATATAATAGATATCATATACATAGATAACAGATACATAAATACATAACATACATACAGTACAAAACAGAAAACAACAGATACAGACATATACATACAGATAAAGACAGAGACAGACATATACAAGACAGACTCAGAAAGATACATTAAATACATAATACATAAAATAAGATATATAAATATATATATACACAAGTATATATATATAAATAAATCTATATATATATAGAATATATATAATATAGTACAGAGTATATACATATATAATATATATATAGAAAAATAAGATATATATAAATATAATATATATATATAATAAAATTAAATACATATATATATACATAAAAAAACATGAATAATAACATATATAATAAGATATATACATAATATAATATAGTACATATATATAAGAATATAATATATAATATAATATATAAAATATAATATATAATATAGAGATGATAACATAATATATAATAATAGATATATATATATATATATACATACAATAATATAGTATATATATATTATATATATAAAGATATAAATATATATTATATATATATATACATACACATAGATATATATATATATACATTTTATATATAATATATAAAATGTATGTATGTATATGTATATGTATATATATATATATATATATATATTATATAATATATTTTACACACAAGTATATATATATATATATATATTTTATATAATATATATATATATATACATATATATATATATATGTGTATATATATATATGTGTATATATGTATCTATATATATATATATATATATATATATATATATATATATATATATATATATATATAATGCACTGCGGATAACATTTTATGAGACAAGATAGACCTTCAGAGATTTCAACGATCACATCATCTATCCTATAACAAAGCGAAATTTTCTGAAAAAAAACTTTCGTTTACTCAGCCCTTGACACTAAGAGAGACGTATTAATTATCATTCAATTACCCATCTTGTGTATTTTTATAGAAGACGGATAATCCACTCTTCTATAACAGACAACCTCCGTTACGTAACACGCCAAATAAAAATAATTATACCATTATTGAATAAAAGTAATCTGCATGGAAGTACCTCCCATTATTAACAACAACAACAACAACAACTAATACAATACCTCATTTGCATATCTCTGACGCACAATAAAGCGAAACGGGATTGTGCAATAAAGTGTCGCATACATGATGAATGACGAAAGCGTCGAAAACGGGAAAAAATATTATGACATTTTGCCAAATACCGCTCACACACATCACTCACTCTCGCTTCTCTCTTCACAAGCGCGCTCTCTCTCGCTCTATATCTCTCTCCACCCCCCTTCCCCTTCACCATACATACATGTATGCATATATACATACACACACATACACACGCACGCACAACACGCACACATATGCACGCATGCACAAGAAAAAAAAACGCGCGCGTTCGGATGTTATGTGGATGAGATCTTTCTCACTGGACATCGTAATACATATCGGAAAAGAACACAACATACAGAT
>NC_051389.1:11549836-11552594 GCF_015228065.2 Penaeus monodon
CTGAACCCCTCCCCCCAACCCCCACCACACACGCGCACACTCTCACGCTACACTTACTTTCTCTCTCTCGCGTGCGCGCACGCACGCACACGCACACACACACACACACACATATATATATATATATATATATATATAGATAGATAGATAGATAGATAGATAGATAGATAAATAAATAGTAGAGAAAGTAAAAAAAAACATAGGTAAATAAAAACCAAGTAACAAAAAAATGCACCTTTTTCACAATAGCGAAGACGGTGCCGGTTAGCAGGTACAGTGCAGCGTCGTATTCACAAGGTCATCACCATCATCATCATCATCATCACCATCACTGGCCAATGGAGCCGACGAAACGAATATTTATTTGAGATCTTGCGGAATGCGCTTGTTGATTAATTTGTCTGGCTGGGATTTTCAAACATATTTATGTATATGTTGTAAGGATAATGCTACTTTATATTCATGCGTGTGTTAGTTTACGTCCGTGCCACAATACGCCTGGATTAAATTGCTTTTGATTTGGGTTAACCTTTAAGATATATGTACAAGTTCCTTTGGGATGATCGGTGGTGATGCTGGAGATGGTGGTGGTGGTGATGCCAGTGGTGGTGATGCTGGAGATGGTGGCGGTGGTGGTGGTGATGCTGGAGATAGTGGTGGTGGTCGTGGTGATGCCAGTGGTGGTGATGCCTGAGATAAAGGTGGTGTGGTGGTGATGATGGATGGAGATGGAGATGGAGATGGAGATGGAGATGGAGATGGAGATGGAGATGATAATGAAACCTTTGGAACAGATTGGTGGACAAACCTGTGAAAAAAGAACTATGACGAGGCAATCATATACATAACTGATAAAATCTATCGTATGGTGAATATTTGATTGAGATCAATAAGTGGAAAATAAAACGCAATTGAAGGTACATCGAACAGGGATAGGAGGAGGGAAAGGAAGAGGAGGGAGAGGGGGAGTGGGAGGGAGGGAGTGAGGGAGTGGAAGGGAGGAAGGGAGGGAGGGAGGGAGTGGGTGGGAGGGAGGGAGGGAGGAGGGAGGGAGGGAGGGAGGGAGGGAGTGGGAGGGAGGGAGGGAGGGAGGGAGGGAGTGAGTGAATGAGTGAGGGAGAGGAGAGCGAGAGCGAGAGAGAGAGAGAGAGAGAGAGAGAGAGAGAGAGAGAGAGAGAATGAAAAATACATTAAAAACCTAGGAAAGACAATATAGATGCTCCTATTTCTCCTTTAAATCACACAATCGACCAATGAACGTACCCAACAGCCACATTCACCAGACCGCAGTCGATTGATAGAGAAGAAAAAAATATATGCACCTTATTTACCTGGCGCGTGGCACTTTCCCCGCCAAATTTCAAACGACGATCCAGTTCAAAGTCGGACCGGTAATTTGGTTCCGTTATTTTGACTCAAAGAATTGCGGACTTCGCTTTCAACAAATATTAAAAGAAATCAGGATACATTCCATTTTAGGCTAAATCAGCGCCAATATTGGTAAAGAACTTAGGAGGATTTATTAACAATCGTGGCACGAAATTTAAACCCCTTTATTTACCGATATTATCGCTCGCGCGCGCGCTAGCGCATGATCCTGAGTGCGACAATAAAGAAAATGGCTGACATGCGCCGCTTTAGAGACAAAACTATAAATTCAAAGATCAAACTTTGGGGAAAAAAAAAAAGCAACAGCACCTTATCTTAAACGTGCCCCCCCCCCCCTCACACCCCACGGCCAATCAGCTGCTTGACATGCCGATGCAACCGTGCCACAGCAACCACGCCCACTCCCCTGCCCTGGCCTTGATGCCCATCCGCCACGCCCACCCGTTCCCAACCACGCCCCTGGACAAGTGCCCGGAGTTCCTCGTTCCTTCAGGAGGATGAAACTTTCGGGAGTTCATCCTGCCGCTCCTCCGCTCCATCAGTAGGATTTGTGGTTCTGTGATCCGATGCTAGTTGCTAGTTGTGGAATTGCTAGTTTCCACTTACAGTCTGGTCGCTAGTTACGTGTTGGAATCTAGTTCTGAAATTGCTAGTTGGCATTTGGATTCCTAGTTGCTAGTTCTGGATTTGTTAGCTGTTAACTGTGAAATGTATAATTAAATTTTGCTAGTTATCAAATCAAAACTGCTAATTTCTTGCAGCGCCATTCGTTAATTGCATCCTAGTTGTTGATTCTGAAATCCTCGGTTAAATGCTAGTTAGACATAGTTGCTGACTAACATCCAGCACTAACTAGTTGAATCCTAATTGCTCGTCAAAGCAATGGCACGAAATCTTCCAAACGTATGAAAGACAAAGTAACGGAGAGCAGCATTGCTATGCATTTGACACTCCATATTGCAACATCTAATGAATCTACCAGCAAAACATTCTGATGACTACGAAAGAATTCACTCTGCATCTGGCTGCAAATTTAATCCCTGTTCCTACGAGATGCATTATTCAGATCGCATTAGATATCGGCAAATGAAATTCAGTATGCAAGAAATGCAGCACTTGGGAGCAAGACCTCGCCTTTGCAAACTGTATTTAATGGCGTGATATTTGCTATCAGAATTAATTGCCGATCAAGACTTGCAAAACAAAATCCACAAGTGTTTTAGCTGTCACAAATCGGCGCCGTGATTAAAATCGAGTAATAAAAAACACCTGATTCCATCATCCCTCTTAATTATAAGGGATTCTAAATTCTAACGTGTAGGGCTTAAGTTTCCAAAAGAATTACGAAAAAAAAATTCAAAACCCCCGG
>NC_051389.1:11555194-11558752 GCF_015228065.2 Penaeus monodon
TATTCTTGGTGTGACATACTGTCTATTTAATTTTGCTCACGTGTGTCAGCTGCTGCTGACTCGGCTGAACCGAGTCCTTGCCCGCCGTGGTGCCCAGCCACAGCAGTAACCTCCAGGCGACAGTTGCAACTTCTCGCACCTAGGCAGGGCGTGAACCGCCGACCCCTCGGATGAGAGAGAGAGAGGAGAGAGAGAGAGAGAGAGAGAGAGAGAGAGAGAGAGAGAGAGAGAGAGAGAGAGAGAGAGAGAGAGAGAGACAGACAGACAGACAGAGAGAGGAGAGAGAGAGAGAGAGACAGAGAGAGAGAGAGAGAGACAAGAGAGAGAGAAAGACAGACGAGAGAGAGAGAGAGAGAGAGAGAGCGGAGAGAGAGAGAGGAGGAGAGAGAGAGAGAGAGAGAGCAGGAGAGAGAGAGCAGGAGAGAGAGAGCAGGAGAGAGAGAGCAGGAGAGAGAGAGCAGGAGAGAGAGAGCAGGAGAGAGAGAGCAGGAGAGAGAGAGAGAGGGGAGAGAGAGAGTAGGTGAGAGAGAGAGAGAGAGAGAGAGAGAGAGAGATGAGAGGAGAGAGAGAGAGAGAGAGAGAGAGAGTCGAGAGAGAGAGGAGGAGAGAGAGAGATGGAGAGAGGGAGGGGGAGAGAGAGAGTGGAGAGAGGATAGAGAGAGAGAGAGAGGATGAGAGGGAGAGAGAAGAGAGAGGAGAGAGGAGAGAGGGAGAGAGGAGAGAGAGAGGAGGGGAGAGAGAGAGAGAGAGAAGGGAGAGAGAGGAGGAGAGAGGAGAGAGAGGAGAGAGAGAGAGATGAGAGAGGGAGAGAGAGAGAAAACGAAAAAAGAAAAAAAAGTCGCGATTCCAAATTCCTTTTATCCGAGCGTCCTTCCCGCCCGAGGAGGCGAAGGCCGCCGAAGCGACCACTCGCAACCCGGCATTTCCTGTGCTGGCAAAACCCGAATCGGTCGCCACCGCGGGTCACGGGGATCACGGCTGGATTTCCTTGGTTGTATGGTGACCGCCGACCCGACCCGACCCGACCCGTCACTCGACTCCCTCACTTTGAAACAGAAGTAAGGAGATGGAAGCACACCCTCCTGCCGCCCCTTCGACTGGATCGCATGGGGAGGGGGGGGGGAGGTAGGTTCGACGCCCCCGCCATGAGGAACGCGTCCGCTACACAGTGCCTCGACGTTGGCGCTATATCCTGATCCCCAGTGAAATAGGCACCGTGACAGCATCCCTGGGAGGAGGAAGCAAGGTGCTCAGCTGGTTACAGCAAGGAGCCATCACGAGCTCATCGCGTGAATAGGTGTTTCCTGCCTGGCACCTTTAATTAATCCGGGGTCCAGGTGCCATGTTGCTCAAGTGCCTCGGTCGGGAGATGGAGGAGGAGGGGGGGGCGAGTGCTAACGGTCCGAGATGAGGACGAGCGGGAGGAACTACGAGCGCACCAGCAGGAATCGATGTCACACGTAACAGATTCGAAAGTCCTCAGCGCCGAGTATTTCAGAAGGTAACGCGCAAAATGAGACAGATAGACAGACAGACACAGACAGACAGACAGACAGAGACAAACAAACACACACACACGCACGCGCACACGCACGCACACACAAATGCCATTCTTCAGAAACTGCAACAGGAACCAGCCTTTCCTTGCAGCGGCTCAAGGTGGACAGCACCAGCGAGTGGCGGCGGCGGCGTCGAGAGGCGGCAGGAAACACGCCGATGGCTCTTCCTAGAATGCTCGTCGTCTGCACATGCCATTACCCGGAATACACGGGCGCCTTCTCCGGATATGCAAGCGCTCCCAAACACGTCCCGCGGACCGAGCGAGAAAGCGTGTCCGGGGGTGAAATCCAAACACACACAAGGTTGTTTTACATCAATCAACAATCAACACCCGCCCGAGGTTGAACCCTCTCTCTGGACCTCCCTCCCCCCTCTCCCCCTCCACCTGGAAACGCCGATTCATACCGAGACAAATTAGTCTGTGGCCGAATTTTCGCTTTTAATTCGACTTAAAAGCGAAGCTTACACAGCTTGACCTCCTTCAGCTTACTAAATACACAAGACAGGCTCCCTCCCCACCCTCACCCTATCCCCTTATCCATTTCACTAGCCTCCAACACCCTCTCCCCCCCCCACCCGCACTCCTATCCATCACCAGCAGCCCTACCCCCACGTGCATCCAACTCTCATCCACCTCCAACCTCGCCACCCTCTCCATCCATTTCCAATAACACCCCCTCCTTTCACCCAGATCCACCCCCACCATCTCCCAATATCGACAGGAAAGCCTCAATCCAGGACCACTGCACCTTCCTCCCCTCTCTTCTCCATCACCCTCTCCCCTCTTACCCTATCTCCCTCACTCCCTCTCATTCTCGCGCTCGCTGTGCTCGGCGCGGCGAAAGCGAAAGGGAATTATCCGCTTGCAACGTCATCTGACCGCGCCACATTGAGGCCGTGGGGGGGGAATGAGTTATCAATGTGACCTTGCTTACATAACATTGAGTGTGACCCGACCTGACCTCTGACCCGAGATATCGATTGCTTATTCTTAAAATTCTTTCGTGCTTGAATGCGATATGAATGCACGCAAAATAAAGACTAAAGAATGAAAAAAAAAACACGCAATGTCACTCGTCTAAATACGAAATAAAATGCAAAGGGATGATTACTGATAAAAAGAGAGAACGCGAAGGAATTATGGTCGATTTTGCAAGCGGGCTCCTTTGGGGACAATGAGATTATAATTATGCTTAATTGGATTTCAATGCAGATTCATCCGGACCATTTATCAAGAGAGGCATTTCATGACTTATCCGATAGCCAACTTCAGCGCCAAATATAACAAAGCCATTAGTGAATTTGTGTCAATTTTTTTTTTGATAAAAAAGCAAAAAACGAATAGCTTGATAGAGAAAAAAATCCGGTTCTGCATTATTCCCATGCAACAGAATACAACATTAAGCGGCACTGCTACCCAATCGGGTGCAATTATGACGTCACGGCGCGGCCTAACCCCTCGCCGGATCGCTCGCAAACCAGGAAGTGAACTGTGACTGGACTCTCAGTTCTCGTCTTCGGCCTCAAGATGGGAGATGACGGCCGGCGCTTCTGAAGACAGGGATGGGGGATGGGGGATTGGGGAATGGGGGATTGGGGATAAGGGGTGGGGAATGGGGGAAAGGGTGGGATGGGAATGGGGAATGGGGGTGGGTGGGGTGATGGGGAATGAGGGGTGGGGATGGAGATGAAGGGGATGAGGGGGAGGGATGGGGATGAGGGAGGGGAGACGGGAAGAGGGGGAAGAGGGAAATGGGTGGGTGAGATGAGGAAGAGGGAGGGAGGGGGAGGTGGGATGGGGAGAGGGGGGAGGTGGGACAGGGGGAGGAGAATGAGATGGGGAGACGGGGAAGAGGAATGAGGAGGGATGAGGGGTGGTGAGGGGTGAGGGGGAGTGGAAAGAGAGAGGGAGATGGGAAAGGGGGAGAGAAATTGGGAGATGAAAGAGGAAATGGGAGAGAGGAGACAGGGAGAGGGGAAACAGGAAATAGGTGGGAA
>NC_051389.1:11558852-11568852 GCF_015228065.2 Penaeus monodon
GGGGGGGGGGGAAGGGGGGGGGGGGGGGGAAAAAGGGGGGAAAGGAGGGAAAGGAGTGAAAAGGGAAAAAGGGAAAAAAGAAGAGGAAAAGGAAAAAACGAGGAAAGGAGAAGAGAAAAGAAAAAGAGAATAGACGGACGGAGAGGAAGAGAAGACAGAAGGTGGAGCAGATAAGAGAGGAGTGGGTGTGAAACGAGAAGAGAAGAGAAAGGATGATGAAAAGGGGGAAAGGAGAGGGAGAAGAGAACAAGAGGGACGAAGAGGGGGAACAGAACAAAAAGCTGGAAAGAGGAACACAGAATAGATCCCGAATATTAGGGAATGCAGCGATACCGCGAAAGACAGAAAATAAACAAAACCAAAACAAAACAAAACAAAAAAAAAAGAACAGGGAGGAGAATAACGCAAAGGATAAACGCGAGACGAAAGAAATTAAGCGAGGAGAGAGACTCACGAGGCTGCAAAACGCGAAAGGGATACGGGAAGCCGGGTCATCCACCCCCCCCTCCTCATCCTTTGATCCCCCTCCCCACCTTTCTTACCCCTTACCCCTTACCTTTTCCCATACCCTCCTAGCCGCCGCTTCCCTTGCTCCTACCCCATACCCTTCCGTCCCCTTTCCCTATCCTTCCCCATACTCTCCCACCAGTCCCTCCCCTCCCCTTACCCATACCCAATATCCTCCTCGTCCCTTTCCTCCCCGTTCCCCCTCCCCAACACCAGCCTCATCCCCTCCCTAGCCTCTTTCCCTCCCTCTTCCTCCCTCATACACTCCTTTCCCTCCCTCTTCCCCCCTCTCCTCCCCCCTCCCCTCCCCCTCCCCCTCCCGCTCCCCCCCTCCCCCTCCTCCCTCCCCCTCGAGGCAAAGGCTGGATAAGGAAGACGACCTTGAAAAGAAACCGCTTGTCGAGTCCCTTATAGAGAGAGACGAGCATCCCCGGACACTCCCAGACAGGGCCACGAAACATCTTGCTATCAGGAAGACCATCTTGTAAGAAGCTACACGACAGCGTTAGATGTTTCAGCATGGCACTAATACCAGCATGTACAACGAACGTGATTACGACGAGCCGTGGATTCTCGTAAAAGGAGCATCAGCTCAGTAACAGAGGATGGTGACTGTTATTCTACGGCAGAAATTCCCTCGTTTCAATAAAGGCAAGGTCAAAACCTAACCTATTAATATCATCGAAGAACGTGTAACTAGAAATGCTCTTAGGTTTAGATCTATCCTTAATCACATTTTTCTTCTCTTTTAAATCTACTTATTCCACAGCCGAAATTATCGTAATCTTAATCTCCCCTCCACCGACCATGATATTTCCTCGGACCAAAATATCTGCCGAAATCTGCTCCCTCATCGACCCTAACAACCTGTCCAAAATCTGGCCAATCCAATATCTAATCTTCGTCCCAATCACACAACCTTAATCCTAATCCTAATCCTCCGCTTAAGCTAACAAACCAATAAGCGAAGAAACAAGAGAAACGATAAAGATAAAACTGATAAAGATAAAGGACTGAACGTGGCCTAAATAACTTCACTCCCCTCCCCCTTCCCCCCTTCATACACACACACACATCGACGGGGGTAATTAACCAACCAATAAATAAACCGAGGCAAAAAAAAAAGAGAAAAAAAGAAAAGAAAAGAAAACAATATATATATCCTCCTTAATGACACAATCCTGAGGTGAGTAGATTCTAGCGCGGGGGAGGGCGGAGGGGGGGGGGTTCTAACAGGAAGGACGCGTGCCGCTTTCAATAATAGCATTCAAAAAAAATAATAGATATGCTCGACTGAGGTATAAAGTGGAGGTGGAGGAGAGAGGGAGGAGGGAGGGAGAGAGGAAGAGGAGGTGGAGGAGAGAGGAGGGAGCAGGAGGGAAGAAGGGGAGGGAGGGAGCAGGAGGGGAGGGAGGGAGGGTTCAGGAGGGGGAGAGAGGGAGTGAGGGAGCAGGAGGGGGTGAGAGAGGGAGAAGGAGGGAGGGGAGGGAGCAGGGGGGAGGGGGAGGGAGCAGGAGGGGGGAGAGAGGGAGGAGCAGGAGGTAGGGAGTAGGAGGGGGGAGAGAGAGGGAGGGAGCAGGAGGGAGGGAGAGAGCAGGAGGGAGCAGGAGGGAGGGAGAGAGCAGGAGGGAGCAGGAGGGAGGGAGAGAGAGCAGGAGGGAGGAGGGAGGGAGGGAACAGGAAGGAGGAGGGAGGGAGCAGGAGGGAGGGAGCAGGAGGGAGGGAGAGATCAGGAGGGAGGAGGGAGGGATGGAACAGGAAGGGGAGGGAGGGAGGGGAGGAGGAGGGAGGAGGGAGGGAAGGAGGAGTGGGGAGGGAGGAGGAGGAGGAAGACGAGGATGGAGGATGAGGAGGAGGAGGAGACGAAGAAGACGGCAGCAGAGACAGAGGAAGGAAAATATGATGGAGTGATTTATAAAGGTAAATTACGATACAGATAAAGCGGCACCCAGCCATGTGTTTATGGAAATGAGCAAAATTTGAAAAATTACCCGCAAACAACAGGTTCCCGAGATACCTACCCCTAAGCCCCTCCACCACCCCGTTACCCCCCCTACCCCCCTCATGGCCAGCAGACGTCGAGCAGCGCCGTCTGTCTGCTGGCCGAGGCAGAAAAAAAAAAAAAAAAAATACAAGATTTCTTTTCCTCGCCTACTCCCTCCTCCATCCTTCCCGCCCCCACTCTACCCCAACAATCCCTCCCGCCCCCACTCTACCCCAACAATCCCTCCCGCCCCCACTCTACCCCAACAATCCTTCCCGCCCCCACTCTACCCCAACTATTCCCTTCCCACTCCCCCCTTCATCCTTCCCTCTCCCACTCCCCCTTCACCCCCCCCCTCTCTCGTCATGCTCTCACTATTGTCCATGGTCATGAGGTTTCACGCTGAGCGCCTTATCTGCGCATGGCCGGGAGGAATTCAGACACTTGTATCGCCAGGTCATCAACGTTTAAACGCGAGGGCGGCGACGCGCAACGCGACTCGGGGTTTCATCTGTCTCCGTTTGTCTGTTGCTCTCATTTTCTGCCCTCTCTCTGTTTCCCTCCGATACTCGTTTTCTTTTTTTTTCTCCTTGGTCTCTGGCTCTCTCACTCGCCTCCTCCCTTTCTCGCCCCTACCCCATGCCTCCTTCCCACCCTCCCACCCTCTCTCTCTATCTCTCTATCTCTCTCTCTCTCTCTCTCTCTCTCTCTCTCTCTTCTCTCTCTCTCTCTCTCTCTCTCTCTCCCTCCCTCTCTTTTTTCCTTCTCCTCCTCCCTTTCTCCCCCATACCCCCTCTCCCTGTCTCCCTCTCTCTCCCCTTCCCCTTCCCCTCCCCTCCGTCCGGCTTTCTTTTCATCCTTTTCTCATATTTCTCCGGCTCCCCTCTCTCCTTTTCTGTCCGTTTCCCTCTCCCACGCCGTCCGTGCCTGACAGATGCCAGCCTGACTGCCTGGCGCGCCCGAGTGCCACCGGGGGACTCCGATCTGGCACCTTCATTCCCGAGGTAAAGGCGCGACGTCAGACTTCAATCAAATCTTTCTTCCTTTCTTTCTCCTCCTCCGTCGCCGCCTTCGTCTTCGATGCTTGTTTGTTTGCTTTTTCTCTCTCTTTTTCCTTCTTCTCCATATCCTCTTACCTCTACTAAACATTTTCTCGGTCTTATTTTTTTCTCTCTCTCCTTCATCCTCCTCCTCCCACCATCTTCCTTACTTCCTCCTCCTTTCCCTCCCTTCTCCCTCCCTCCCTCCTCTTTCCTTCCCTCCCATCACTCCTCCCTCCCTCCCTCCCTCCCTCCCCCCATTTCTTCTTCCCCTTCAGCCACACCGGCATCCAAAGAGGCAGTCGACATTCCTCTGCAAACTCGTATGGCGTTTGAGGCAGACGGCGGGGCTATCCCCCCCCCCCCCCGCCCACTCCCCCCCTACTTCCTTACCCCCTTGCATCATCTTCCCTTTGCCTCTGCCCTACTTACCCTCAACCTCCCTTTCCCTCCCTTGCCTTACCTCCCCCTCAACCTCCCCTTTCTTTAAGGGATCTATTTATATCTATTTTTACAGTATATATATAATTGTATATGACAGTTATTGCCATTATCATCATGCTCATCCTCATTATTACTTTTATCATCATTTTTACAAGCCTTATGGTCATTACTACTGTTATTGTTCCTATCATCTTTATCCTTATTCCTACAATTATCATTATCATCACCATTATTATTATATTATATTCACCAACCTCACACTAGTGTTGTTGTTGTTGCTACAGCCTAAAAAAAAAAATGTGTACTTTATAACGGGCCTCTGTAACATATTGCATTCCTATTATCATTAAAATCTGCTCGCATAAACTTTGCAACAAGTGACTTCAAAGCACCCCCCCACCCCAACTCCCTACTTCACCCTTAACCCCCCACCCCACCCCAACACCCTACCTCTAGGACTCTAGCCCCACCTCTCTCACCCACCCCCCGCTCTCATCACCCTAACACTCCCCTAATGAGATGTGTCACACTCGCTTCGACGTTTTGACACCGGCAGCCGACAGTCGTGTGTCGTGTGCGCGTGTCAGAACATACACTCGGAACGGGGAATGGTGGGCGCCACTTGCATCGCTTGCATACTGTACGTCGGGAGAGGAATGTGCTTCTTAGGGAGTGTGTGTGGCCAAATATAGACACGGACATGAAAGGAAACGTACATGTACGTACACACACACACACACACACCACACACACACACACACACACACACACACACACACACACACACACACACACACACACACACACACACACAAACACATACATACATACATAACACACAAACGCACACGCACACGCACACACACACACATACAAAAAGGCGATTCAAAATATATGTCTGTGATAAGACTACTAATAATCTCATCATCTTTATATAAAAAGGAAATAAAAAGAAAAATTTATCCATTTTACGCTCATTTTAGTCGTAATGCCAGGTGGCGGTTCATCGTAACATGGCCAAGTTTTTCTTCACAAAGTAATATAAAACAGACGCACCCGCACACATATTTACCTACCCACACATACATATCTACCTCACACACACACACACACACACACACACACACACACACACACACACACACACACACACACACACACACACACACCTACCTTACCAACGCGGCGCTCGCAGGAACAAAGCCCAGGAGGCTGCATATCATATACCCAGACAAGGAAACAGACACTCGTTACATTAAATTACAAAAGGTGGCGTTGTGTTCCTTGTTTATTTCTTGTGCGCACAAACAAATGAACTTTTAAAACACAGTAAGCAAGGTGTATAGCCGAAGATATCTCTTTTTTTTTAGTTTTTGGTTAAGGCTGTATTACCAATGCCAATAAAAAATGCTTTTTGTCAGATATTTTCTGTATGTCTGTCTGTATGTCCCGTTTTATTATTTACGATTTATTATTCGTCTATCTGTCTAACATCACCATTTATCTTTTTTTTTTCTCCTCACACCCAAACATTAACACACCTTCCGTATCTCTTCCATACACATACACACAAAAAAAAAAAAAAAAACACTCATCCCCCCCATATAACCCACCCCCCTACACACATTCCAATCCAGGAGCTCACGAGTATACACAGACACGTACACACACACACAGACACGTACACACGTACACACGTACACACACACACACACACACACACACACACACACACACACACACACACACACACACACACACACGCCGAGGATCCCGTTAGCCAAGGTCGTCCACTACCTCTCACAGACTCCCTCACTGGGTCGTCCGCACACTTGCCAGGGGGGAAAGTTCCTTCACACGCACGCACTCACTCACACACAAACACACCCCTGTCATCACACTCTTGGCCTGTAATCCTCCCCGACTGAGTGTAAAGTCATCCTCATTATGTATGCATACATACACATATACAATAAATATATTCATAGACATACAAGTACACAAAAACATACATATTCACATACACAATAGATATATACAGACATGCACGTACACAAACAACACGCATACATAGACATAGACATACACATACACAATACACATACACACACATCAGGCTTGTATATTCACACATACACGCGCACACACTCTTTAGCACCCTTGTTCTCATCCCTCGCCCTCTAGCGGCAAAATAATCATCACACATTGTCAATCACATCACTTGCTCTGGAACCCTCACTGGCAGGCAGCATAGTAATCATTCTCACCCCTAATTTTCTCTTTGATCAATCACTGACTGAATGTCTCTATAGACTGAATGGTTTCTATGCTTAACCTAAGTATCACTATACCATCTTCGTAGTGGTATATACTGAATGGTTTCTTTTTAATGGCATCGCTGCAACGCGGTCTCCAAAGCAGTGTTTTTGCCGCCAATTACTCATTACTTTAATTGCTAGTAAGGTGATCGAAGTAATGATTCCAGTAATGCTTTATGATGTTACCGATGGTAATCAATTTATCAATTTATCTATTTATCAATCACTCTTTTCATCATGTCTCCCTTAATTTTCGGTCCGAGTTCATTTTCTTGATACATTATTAAAAAAAATGTATCCTGACACCCATAAGCAGAAGCTCTTATGAATGGCGAGGTTTTTTCCCACTATTTACACGTATGCCGTTTTCGGGTAAGCGTTCATTATCCGCTGGGAGGAGTTCAAGTCAACCATACGAACCAACAAAAACAAATTCGCACGCAAGAACGCTTATGAATACAAGAGATGGTTACAGTTACCATCATTGTCAGCTTTTGTGTAAGCCCTTGAGAGAAGGACGGAACCGCGTGTAGGTCTTGTTACTGCCATAAAGTTCCTGGCATTCAATATCATTAATCACATTGCCAATACCATTAACGTGTTCTCACAATCATCATCACTGCAATCTCCAGCATTACCATCAAGGTACCACCGCTGCTCTTACCAAAAATCTCGAAACAACTCCTCTCTCACAATTACAAACCGGGTACGAAAGATCGAGTCACACACAATTAAATGCCAGATTAACGCGGCAAAAAATCAACACCCATTTGGCTTTAATGACCACAATTAAGCAAGAACAAGCTACCAAGCTTACAATCACCAAACGACGTGGGAGAGAAGTTTTAGGGGAACTTCAGCGGTGGTTGAGGTTGGTAATTGGGGGAAAAGTCAGCTGTAACCAATTAAAGACGCCTAAATGCCTGGCTCCCCCCCCCCCCCTGGTAATTAAGGAAATATACTGGATGGAAGAGAATATATTAGAAAATCAGCCAATATTGGTCTAAGAGAGGGAAAAAATGGATAGGACTCTTGTTGATAACTGAAAATTGATGATCAAAATGCGTGTTATATGTAGATTGATGAAAGTGAAAGAGGGAAGAGGGGAACAAGAAGGGAAAGGGGAATTAGAAGGGGGAAAAATACATAAAATGAAGGGAAGGGAAGAGGAGAGAGAAAGAACGAAGAAGGGGAAATGAAGAGGAAGAGAAAGGGGGGGGGGAAGAGGAAGAGGAGGCGAGAAAGGAGAAGGAAAAGGAGGAGGAAGAGAAAGAGAAGAGGTAGGAGAAGAACGGGGAGAGGGAGGGGGAGAGGTAGGGGAGGGAAGGGGGAGGGAGGAGGAAGGGGAGAGGGAGGGGAGGAGGAGAGGGAGGGAAGGAGGAGGAGAGGGAGGGAAGGAGGAGGAGAGGGGGGAAGGAGGGAAGGAGGAGGGGGGGAGGGAGGGAAGGAGGAGGGGAGAGCCAGAGAGGGGGAGGGGAGAGACAGGGAGGGGGGAGGGGGGAGGGAAAAGAAAAGTTATTGTGTCCCGTAAATCCGACAATACAATCCCAGCATATTTATGGCGGTGAACAGAGAGAAGAAGGGTAAGGGAGAAGAGAAAAAATGAGACAAAAGCGAACGGGGAAGTGGAGAGAAGAGCGAGAAGAGGGAGGAGGGAAAAGAAAAAAAAGAGAAAAGGAAGAAGGAAATCGGAAACAGGAGCTAACACAAGCAACGAAAGAAAGAGAGAAGCAAGAGGAGAGGATGATGAAAACAGTGGAGAAGAGAGAGGCGAGAGAAGAGTACCCAAGGACAAAGGCAGTCAATCCACAAGTATCGGTTTTTACTGCCTTCGATAAAACCAGGTCACGTGAGCAAGCCTGGGGGGGGGGGGGTAAGGGGGGAGAAGAAGATTCCGTGCACGACCTGGTCACTACCCCTCCCCCTCTTCCCTTCACCCGACAACTAACACAAAAAATCCCCCCCCCCCCCATTTCATTCGGTCGAACTGCGTACTTGTCGAGAAAATATTTCCTTTAAATTTAAGCACTTGTTACTTCCGTTTTGGTGGGAAGGAAGGGGAGAGGAAAGAAGGGGAGGGGGAGAGGAAAGAAGGGGAGGGGGAGAGGAAAGAAGGGGAGGGGGAGGGGAAAGAAGGGGAGGGGGAGGGGAGAGGAAAGAGGAAGGGTAGGGAAAGGGTGAAGACAGGGAAAGGAGAAGGGTGGAGGGGGAGAGGTGGTGAGGGGAGAGGAGGTGAGGGGAAAGGGGGAGAGGGGAGAGGGGAAGGGGAAGAGAGGCAGAAGGGGAGAGGCAAGGAAGCACGATACTTAGTTCACACTCCCCTTACCCTTTCTCCAACACGACTAAGAGAATGAAAAAAAAGAATTAATGAAAAAAAATAATTAAAAAAAATAATACAATAAAACCCCAAGAATCAAAAACTAGACAAAAAAAATCATCCTCTTTTTAGTCCTTCTTTTTATCTTATTATTTTTTTCCTTTTTTTTCTTTTTTTTGATGCTAATTGCATACAGAAGCTAATTTTTTTCTCTTTTTTCCTTTGGGCAACGCGGTCATATTGTACCATGGCAAGGTCTTCAATATAGTCGGCGTTCTCAGTCGGGGGGGGGGGGGGGGCTGGAGAAGAGGGGAGATGAGGGGGGAAGGATGAGGAGAAGGAAGAGGAGGAGGAGGAGGAGGAGGAGGAGGAGGAAGGAGGAGGAGGAAGGAGGAGGAGGAGGGAGGAGGAGGAGGAGGAGGAGGGATGGAGGAGGAGGAGGAGGAGGAGGAGGAGGAGGGACGAGGAGGAGGAGGACGAGGAGGAGGATGATGATGATGAGGAGGAGGAGGGGGGAGGAGGAGGAGGAGGAGGAGGAGGAGGAGGAGGAGGAGGAGGAACAGGAAAAAAAGAAGTGAGGAGGAGGAGAGGAGGAGGAGGAGGAGGAGGAGGAACAGGAAAAAAAGAAGTGCAAGAAAGGAATAAAAAAAAAAAGATAAACCGAGAGATAAAGAAAGACGAGAAGCGGGGAAGAGAGAAGAAGAGGCGAGACAGAAAAAAAAAACAGAGAGAACAAAACATTGAATAAAGAGCATGCGCAGAGAGGGGATACGAAAAGGAAAGAGATAAAGGGGAGAAGGTAGAGGAGAAGGGATAAGAGAAGAGAAAGTAAACGGGGAGAGAAGAGGGGAATTGACAAAGGGAAAAGATAAAAAAAAAAAAGTGAAACATTGTGAAAGCGCAATAAATTAGGAAAAAGTAAATACAAATCGATTTAAAGATACAAAAGCGAAAAGCATAACATTAAAACATTAACAAATAAAAATAAAAACAAAACGCATGAAATAAGGTGTAATCGCAAAAAACACAGACTAGACAAACTATCATAACACCAAAAAAAAACATTATTGAAGGACAATATATAAAGCTAAAAAAAAGGTGAATAAAGATGAAGGCTTCAGATCAAAATAATAATTTTCGAAGAGAAGCAACGGGACAAACAATGTATATATAAACAGATCCCATCAAAATCTACGACGAAAGAGAGAGAGAGAGAGAGAGAGAGAGAGAGAGAGAGAGAGAGAGAGAGAGAGAGAGAGAGAGAGAGAGAGAGAGAGAGAAAAAATCGACCCATATCCTCCCCCCTTACCCCCTCCCCCCTCCCAAACTGAACCGCGATTCCGCAAAATATAACAATTTTACCGAGAGCGCTAACGAGGGCAGTGGCGGG
>NC_051389.1:11573852-11576352 GCF_015228065.2 Penaeus monodon
TGCACATAATAAAACAAATGTTTCTCTCTCTACACTCACCAAAGGGATTGCGTACCTGTAAAAGAAAAAAAGAAAAAAGGTTAGTTGACACAAAAAGAGAAAAATAGTTGCCAAAAAACAAGAAAAAATCAATAAAAAAATAAATAAAAATCTTAAACGCTCAACCATCCTCACCTAGACAACGCAGGCAGTTAATATGACCTTATTATTAACACCTTCTCCCTTCCTTCCTTTTAAATTCTTGGATGAAAATATTTCTGCCAAAAAATAAACATCGCAAATCTCCGGTTTTTTTTTTTTTTTTTTTGGGGGGGGGGGGGTCCAGAATATGAAAGGGAAGGACGTACGAAGGGAGGAGGAAGGAAGGAAAGGGAGGAATGAGGAAGGGAGTTAAGGATGTACAAAGGGAGGAGGAGGAGGAGGAGGAGGAGGAGGAGGAGGAGGGAGGAAAGGAAGAGGAGGAGGGAGGAAAGGAGGACGGAAGGGAGGAAGGGAGAGCGGGAAAGAGAAGAGCGAAGAGAGGAAACGGGGGAAAAAAGGAGAGAGAAAATAAAAAGAGAGAAAAGAGAGCAGAGCCAAAGCGAGAGGCCGAGACCTGGAAGACCGAGGAGCGAGAGGCCGAGACCTGGAAGACCGAGGAGCGAGAGGCCGAGACCTGGAAGACCGAGGAGCGAGAGGCCGAGACCTGGAAGACCGAGGAGCGAGAGGCCGAGACCTGGAAGACCGAGGAGCGAGAGGCCGAGACCTGGAAGACCGAGGAGCGAGAGGCCGAGACCTGGAAGACCGAGGAGCGAGAGGCCGAGACCTGGAAGACCGAGGAGCGAGAGGCCGAGGAGAGGTGTAGGTTAAGAGGCGTCCGGAAAATCCCCCAATACCGTGATAACCCGAATAACGCAGAAACGCCCAAGGCTGCCAGAAGTGCCGAGTCATCATTGTGCACTTGATTCGTTATGTTGCCACTTTTTTTTCTTCTCTTCAATTGGAGTTAGGGGGGGGGGGTGAATGAGGTGGGGGGGTCATGGATGGAGTGGGAGGGGGTCGTGGATTGAGGGAGAGGGGGGGTGGGGAGGCGTAGAGAATGATGCAACATTCGGCAAGAACTACGTGTGCTACATCTTGACATCATGCCTGCAACTTAGGTTTTGGCTAATCTGGCGATGAAACTTCAGGTAGTTACAAACGATGATAAAACAAAATCAAACAGTAAAATGATGGTATTCTCTTCATTTGTACTGATAATGTGATACATCTTTTTGACATTATTAATATTACTATTTCTACAGTTGTCGTCATTATCCGTATAATCACCATCACTAACGATAACAACAAAATAATAGCCAATTATCCACGGGGTTAATTGGCCAGTATATCACTCATCACGAACATCACCTTCCAATCACAATTAACAGAATTAGCGCAAGCAAAGATAATTAGAAAAAGGGGGGAGGGGAGGCGAAAAGAGGAAGCTGGGAGGGGAAGGGGTAATGAGGGAAGAGGGAGGGAAGGGGAGAGGGGGAGGGAAGGGAAGGGAAGGGGGAGGGAGGGAAATAGGGGGTAACGGGAAAGGAGGGAGGGGGTAAGTGAAGGTATAATAGGACAGAGGGAGGGAAGAGAAAGGACTAGCGAAGAGAGAGAGAGAAGAGAGAGGAGAGGAAGGGAGAGAAGGAAGGAGAGAGAGGAAAGGAATGAGGGAGGGAGAGGGAGGAAGAGGGGGCTAAGGAAGGAAGATGGGGGAGGGGACATAGGGACGGGGGAGGGGGGGGGAGGTTAATGGAGGGGAGGGATGGGAGGGGAGAGAAGGAGGAGAGGCAAGGAGAGGGAGGAAAAGGGAGGGTTCTAGGAGGGGTGAGAGGAGGAGGTTCAAGGAAAAGGTGGGGAGGGAGGAGGGGGAGGGGGAGGGGGGCGGAGGGGGGGGGGGAGCGGTTAGAGATCAAGGAATGCAGCTTACCTTCTCGATACATCACCAGGTCACTTAAATTTAGCCGTGAGTCTTCTTAATCTCAAAAAAAGAAAAAAAAAACACAAACATGTATCAACATCTTTCACTCCCCCCCCCCCATTTCCACACCCCGAGCCTCTCTCCTTCAAATTATCTAGCTTTAGATCCTGTTAGTGGAGGGGGGGGGGGGAGGGGGGGAGCAGGGCATTCCATCACGGACTCGAAAGATGTAGGTAACTAGTCTTGACAAATCCCAAGACAAAAACGCTATATTTACATTTTTTTTCGAAACGTGCAGAGGATGTGTCGTGAGTATCTGTTTTTCCTTCTCTCTCGTCTTCCCTAGTCTCCTCTTCCTCTCTTTCTCTTTCCCTCTACCTCTCCCTATCCCTCTCCTACCTCACTCTCTCTATCAATTTATTCACCCTTCGTCATCGCCCACACCACTGTATCGGCCCCGCCACGAGCAGCCGAAATAAACCCAACCTCTGCCACCATCAACGTCCGAACGCGCTTCTCGTTTTCTTTATGGTGCCCGCGAACGCATGCAAGCCACGCCCA
>NC_051389.1:11581352-11588852 GCF_015228065.2 Penaeus monodon
CCCTCTCTCCTCTTCCCTCTTCCACTTCCCTTTACTTCTCCCATCTTCGTCCTCTTCTTTCCCTTCCCACCACCCCCTTACCTCTCCCCCTCCCTCCCTTTGTCACCTCTTCCCCCCATTCTCTTCTCTTCCCTCCCCTGTCATTCTCTTCTTTCCCCCCCCTCCCTTTCTCTTCTCTTCCCTCCCCTCCCTCCCCACCATTCTCTCCCCTCCCTCCCTCCCCCATCCTCTCCCCTCCCCTGAACCACGTCTTTCAGAAGCGTCGTGGCGGAGATCAGGATTCCCAAGACGCCTTCATCTTATCACGACGAAGATTTCTGAAGACAGTCTGTTTGCGACGATTGATTGAGGGTGCAAGAGGTGGGGAGGGGAGGAGGGGGAGGGGAGGGGGAGGGGGAGGGGAGGGGGCAAGGGGAGAGAAAAGAGGAGGGGGAGGATGGTGAGAGGGGAAAGAGAAAAGGGTGGGGGTGAGGAGGGGGGTGAGGAGGGGGGAGGAGGAGGGAGGAGGAGGAGGGGAGGAGGAGGAGGAAGGAGGAGGAGGAGGAAGGAGGAAGAAGAAGGAGGAGGAGGAGGGAGGAGGAAGGAGTAGTAGTAGTAATAGTAGTAGTAGTAGTAGTAGTAGTAGTAGTAGTAGTAGTAGTAGTAGGAAGAGGAGGAAGAGGAAGAGAAGGACGAAGCAAAGGGGAAGCAGTAGGTAAGAAGGGAGAGCGATGGGGGGGGGGGGGGATGGAAGAGGAACAAGTGAAAGGAAGGCTTGAGAGAAGGGGAGGGGTAGGGAATGGGGGGGGGGGAGGAAAAACAAAACACACGTGTATGAGATCTCTTGATGGGGAACACCTTGCTCCCTCGGAACATGAGTGCGATGGCGAACTTATATAATATCGTGCGTGCGTGTGCGTGCATGCGTGTAGACGGCGTTAAGTGGTGGGTGTGTGAATGTGGTGTGGGGTGTTAAGTGTGTTTGTGTGTTGTGTGGTGTTTGTGTGGTGTGTGTCTGGGGTGTGTGTGTGTGTGTGTGGTGTGTGTGTGTGTGTGTGTGTGTGTGTGTGTGTGTGTGTGTGTGTGTGCGGTGTGTGTGTGTGTGTGTGTGTGTGCGTGTGTGTGCGTGCGTGCGTGCGTGCTTGTGCGTGTGTCTGTGTGCATTTCTTTAAGTGAACATGGACTTCTCCCGAAAAGCCCCATACTGAATGGACACATCGTAAATCAAACAACGAAGGGAAGAACAAGACGACGCACGCATATGCTGAAGCCTTTTCACGAGACTGATTCTTGAGGACACGAAGCAGCAATAAAGCGAAAAGGCCTTCAGCATATTCATGTTTCTTGCTTTTTTCCTTCGTCGCTTTGTTTACACCCTGATCATCACTTTCCTCCCCCAAACCATTCACAACTTTTCATATCTCTCTATACTGATAAATAAATCCCTAACTATTCATCCTCTCTGTCCTTGCTTATATACCCGTTTTTCTAACTACACGTATACCCATGTCAGACAGAAAGGGAAATGTACACGTGTAAAAGTTTCCAAATATTCTCGCCTCTCCCTCTCTCCATCTACCTTTACCTTTAGTTCCTCATAAGAGAGAATCATAAAGAAAACCAAGCTAACTACAGCCATTTTCACAATTTCTTATCACTATAATCCCCCTCCTCCTCATCCCTCCTTCCTTTCCTAGATCAAACACCTACGTAATCTTTCCCCTGGTTACCGCTAAGGGTTTTATCCCCTTCCTCCTCCTCCTCTTCTTAGCTTTATCCCATTCATATACGGGGTCGCCATTTGATCAGGTTCTGGCAGATATCTTTTATGGCCGGATGCCCTTTCTGACGCCAACCCTTTCTTTCTATTTTCTATGACTTAGGCTGGCTTGCCCACCCAGTGGCTAGGTCAGGTGTTATCCCTTCCACCTCTCCCTTTAATCAACTGGACCTTAGCTCTCTCCTAAGTGCCTTTGATCATGCGTAGGGACACCGCTGCAAACTGCCCATTTGCTTCCCAAAACACCCATTCATGTAACAAGCAATTCACCGCAAGCAACCAACTCAAGATCTGCCGAGCAATCCATGCAAGATCCACCAATCGACGCTAAAACTGAAGAAAAGAGGCAAGAATGTATTTGTTGCTTTTACGTTACTTGGATAGGAGGTTAATCCTAAACTTACTGCAGTAAAAATTAAGAATCAATATGATGGCAACAGAAATATACAGCATGTAAAAATCAACAAAAGCAATAACAATAATAACAATAAGAGGAGATGCCAGGGGGAAAGTGCTTGATAAAACTGATGCTTGCAAGCAATTAGCAGGGCTGTCATTGCCATTATCATCAGTGAAGCAACATTATCATCCATAAAGGCAGAATTACGAAGAACAAGAATACAAAGAGGAAATATTATAGAACAAAAAATAGCACATGAGTTAAAAGAGAAGTGATGGGGAGAGGAAGATGGGAAGGAAGGAGAGGAGGGAAAGAAGAAGATGGAGTGGAGGAAGAGAGAAAAAATGGGGAAAGGGAAAGCGATGATTGCGAAACGGAAGGAGGATGAAGTAAAAAGGTGTGAAAATAGAGGAAGTAGTAGAACAAGAGAAGTGAGTAGAGGAATAAAGAAGGAGGGGGTAGAAGTGAGGAAAGGAGTAGGGAGAGAAATGAGAAAGGAAAGAGTGAGGGGGAAAGAGGGAGGGACAGAAATGAAGGAAGAAAATGAGGAGGGAGCAGTGATGAGGAAGGAGGAGCAGAAATGAGGTAAGAATGATTAAAAAAAACGAAGGAATGAGTTACAAGCGCCCATGAGAAAAGACCAGAGCGCGTCGAGGCAGGGCGGCGGAGTAGCCATAGCGAGCTCTTAACTGCATCGCTTAATTTAGTGAGGGTGAAGTGGGTTGGGTGGGTTGGTTGGGGGGGGGGGTAATTAGTCTCATATTTAACTGAAAGACGGTAAGAGCGCCATAAATAGCTAATTTAATCGCCGCGTGTGCTTTTAGCCGGCGGGAAAGAGTCATGAACCCTCATGGCGGTGATATTAATATTCACAACTGTAGGAAGAAAGGAAGTCTTAATTTATTACATAATGATTTATGTTTTTTTTTTTTCTTTTACTCTATTCTTGTATTTACATCAAACGTTAATTTTTTTTCTGATAATAACTCTTTAATAACTCTTCTGTATACGGTAAAATATGCGTAGAAAAACAATAACAATAACGACAATGATAATGATAGTGATAATGATAATATTACCAATGATAATACAATAAAACCACCATCATCATTCATGATAATGATAATAACAACAACAATGATCATAATCGTATGAAAAAAAAAACAAATACACGAGAAAGCTGTTACTATTGCTAATGTGCTATAGTTCTGTCGAAAAACAATGTTTGTCAGTAATAACAAATTACGATGCTAACTTTGCTCCCTAACTACTAAATTAATTCCTTCCTTCCCCTTGCGCTACCTTACGAGAAATACAACATCAAGAACAAAACAAACAAGAACAACAACAAAAAACAAGAATAACGACAACAAAAACAAACTGAGACATGGGAGCCTGCAAGCACCTGCCCCTTTGGTGTAACATGCCCCACAGTGCCAAAGTTCGCCCCGTCGGCACTGAATCAGCTGACGTGAAAATGCACCGGCGGCTCTCAAAACACCCAATTGTGATGATCCAGGCCCCTCCGAACCGGTTGTTTTTGAGCTGGTAGTATTAGTAGTGGTTCTACTATTGCTGTTGGTAGTTGTGTTAGTTTATTAGTGGGGGTTATTATCTTCGTTGTTAGCAGTGTTTGTGCTATGAGCGGTTTTGCTATCATCGCTGCTAGTATTAGTATTATTAGTGGCTGTGCTATTATCGCTATTAAGTTGTATAGTATCATTAGTGGTACTAATACGTTGTTGTTAGTATTAATATCATTAGTGGTACTATTATCGTTATAACTAGTATTACCACCAATATTGGTTGCATTATTATCGTTATCATTGGTCTGTTTATCAAAACAATACCGGCGATCGACTTACATTTGTGTTCATATCAATTTCATCATCATCATCGTCATTGATAATCTTAATCCAATGGTCAACAGCGGTTGCTTTGCCTGTTTTCCTTTGCCTTTATATTCATCATAATCATCGGATCACCACCAGCATAACCACCCTTCTCAACATAATCATCGTAACCCTTTGCCAGCTTTATTGTTCATTTCTATCATAAGGATTATTACTATCACCACCACCACCCCATGCCTGTCACTCCGTCATTACTATCATCACCATTTTCAGAAGCAATTTTAATCTTGTTCAGCGAAGGCCTCGTGTGTTCTCTGTAAACAATAAAATCTTGTTGGGGAAAAAAGTTTCACTCCGAATCAGGCTCAGGTCTGCACAAAAAAGGAAAAATAACATGTATAGGCTTTCATATACACATTTACGATTTTTCGGAGTTATTTCTACTTAAGAAAAAAGTTTGGAAACGTATTGAAGTCAATAGACATTACAAGAGTGCATATACGTATAGATGTTATTTTAAGGCATTGGGTTTGTTGCAAAATATTGGCTATCATCCACATGCAACCATAAAGCTAAATATAAAACTGCAAAATTTGTATTCACGCACGCAGTATGAAATACAGACGTATACGTAAAAATGATCCCTAAAACAAAGGCAGATTTAAGGAGAAAAGGTGAAGTTGTTGAAAAGACTAGTAGCGAGAGGCCAAATGGAGAAAGGAATTGAGATGGGGAGGGGGTGGGGAAGGGGAAGGGAGAGAGAGAGAGAGAGAGAGAGAGAGCAAGAAAGCATGAGAGGGAGAGTCAGAGTGAGAGGGAGAGTCAGAGAGAGAGAGAGAGAGCAAGAAAGCATGAGAGGGAGAGTCAGAGAGAGAGAGAGAGAGAGAGAGAGAGAGAGACGGAGCGAGAGCGAGAGAGAGAGACGGAGCGAGAGCGAGAGAGAGAGACGGAGCGAAGAGAGAGAGAGAGAAGAGAGAGAGAGGAGAGAAGAGGAAGTGTGAAGAGAGAGAAGAAGAGAGAGAGAGGGAGAGAGGGAACGAGAGGGAGAGAGGGAACGAGGGAACGAGAGGGAGAGAGGGAACGAGAGGGAGAGAGGGAACGAGAGAGCGAGAGAGAGAGAGAGAGAGAGAGAGAGAGAGAGAGAGAGAGAGAGAGAGAGAGAGAGAGAGGGAGGGAGCGAGAGCGAGTGCGAGAAAGAGAGCCATGCAAGCAGGTGATGAGAAAGGAAGAGACATGCGAGGAAAAGAACGAGAAAGAAAAACAGAAAAGGAAAAAAAAACAGTAAAAAGACATTCGATATCCAGGCCAAAAAGTATTCCAAAATTTGCAAGAGACAGAAGAACTTAGAGAAAAGTAAAAAGATGGAAGATAACTAAAGGTGGAATGCGATAAGAGACGAGGGCGTGGACAGTGGAAAGAGATAAAGTAAACACTGGATAAGGGAAAAAAAAAAAAAAAAAAAAAAAAAAAAAAAAAAAAAAAAAAAAATATATATATATATATATATATATATATATATATATATATATATATATATAATATATATATATATTTAATAAATGGCATTATAATTGAATTATAATTGGTCACCAAAAGTGATAAATATAATAGGAAGGGTAATATTACTTCTAACAATAATGAAGATCATATCAATTGCCTGATAAAAAAATATGATAATGTCCTGAAAAAAATGTTTACAAGAAAGAGAAACTGGTGGTTCGCATGTTTTGGAAACGCAGATAGTGACACGAAAGAGAATATTGACCTTAAAAAGGAAAAAAAATGACGAGCAGTAGGAATGGAGAAAGAAAAAAGAAAGAAAGGAGTAGCAAAGAGAACAAAGAGAAACAAATTTCAAAAGGAAAAGGAAATGGAGGAAAAAATATCAAACAAGAAACTAGAAACAACGCATCGGACGCGACGAGGACTTCAAAGCAAACAAACAAAGCAAGCAAGCAAGCAAGCAAGCAAGGGCCGTCCCAACCCGTCCAGCTGCCTTCGCCCCCCCTCCCCCCCTCGCCATCCCAGAGCGGCGGCGCAAGTAGGTGGGTGAAAGGATCGGCTCGTGGCTAAGGTAAGCAGCTCGCCGAGGGTAGGTCAGCCACATCAAGTTCCTCTGGACCTCTCCTGTTGCCCTCTTACACCCCCTCCCCCCTCGTCCTCTCGTACCCACCACCCCACCCCTCTTCCTATCGTACCCCCCACCCCTCTTCCTATCGTAACACCCTCTTCCTCTCGTACCCCCCCCTCTACCCAATCCTCTAAAACACCCACCCTCCTCTTTGTACGCTCACCCCCCACCCCCCTCTCTCCTTCTCTGTGGTCAGGTCGAGAAGCTGCCAACGACACTGACAACACTACAACCGTCTCTCCTTCACCCTTGCCAACAATCCCACTCTCTCGGGACTCCATTCCGAGCGGCGACATTCTTGCCTGCGACTGAAAGCGACCGAATGTATGTCTGCTGGGTGTATCTTGAGGGGGAGGGGGGAGGGGAGGGGGATGGCACCGCAAGGGAGACCATGCTTAGGCTATTTATCAAACGTAAATGATGAATACGTTTCTCAGTTACGAGATATGGTCTTAAGGTGTTTTTTTTCCCATTGAAGACAAATTAATATTTGTCAGGGCGTGCCTTTGGCGATGTCATACAAGTGACATCCTCTGTGCAAAAGCGTGTGGGCCGTCCGCATGACAGTGCATTCATCGCAGGTGTCAGAGGGCGTCACCGAGTGTCAGAGGCATGACATCCCACGGCCCCATGAGCATGCAGGCCGCTGCAGCTCACGCGAGAACACGCCAGCCATCAGGCCCGTCTGCCCCGCTATGCAAATCGGAGGGGGTCGCTCTCCCGCAGAAGGGCGAAGACCAGGCCCTTTCCCGGAGCGGGCTGGGCGTTGCACATGGCCCGGGGGGAGGGGGGGGCTGGTGTCTGTGGGAAGGCACCGGAGGCCTCAATGTATTCGAGCACCTTTTGATGCGGTTCGTTGCCCCCTGGAAGAATAGGGTTAAAGGCCCCCTCTAAAGGCGAACTTTCTTTCACCTGTTCCGTCCCGTCTCGAAGCATGGATTTCCGTGTGTACAGATGCACCGTTATCCATTCCCAATGGAGCCGAGTTCTAAGGGCCGATGCACAGGTGTTTCGACAGGTGTGCGTCGATAGCGCAAGTCGTTTATTCATACCAATGAGTAATTATATCATTTGGCCAAATTTCGGATGAAAAGGTCGCTGACCCTCATCGACAGCGGTGAAAACCTTCCACAATGGATCATGCAGAATGAACTGGCTTACGAAGTGCGTGCTGGCATGTGAGAGCAGTGACAAATACTGCCAAGGAAACGGAGACGAAACGTTCTAATAGTACTGGGTAAAAAAAAAAAAATCACGCAATATAGCTTCCACCAAACACTAATAGATCATCACTTGCACACCAAGTAATGTTGCCAGTCCACGAGCGGGTAAGCAATCAGCTCAAGTAAAGCGCTGC
>NC_051389.1:11593852-11608240 GCF_015228065.2 Penaeus monodon
AGGTGGAGATGGGAGATGGGAGATGGAGGATGGAGGGAAACAGGGAAAGGAAAAAAGAAGGAAAAGTGAAGGAAAACAAATTAACGGATTCATTAAAAAGACGTTCTGAGCGCCTGCCGCCGATTCGCAGAGAGGAACCGCTTGGGTCACGTGCCGCCAGTGGACGCCGACTAGGGAGGGGGGAGGGGGAGGGGGAGGGGGAGAGGAGGGAGGGGGAGGGAAGAAGGGGAGAGGGAAGGAGGGAGAGGGAGGGAAAGAAGGGGGAGAGAGGAGAGGAGGAGAGGAGGGAGAAGAGGAGAGGAGAGGAGAGGAGGATGATGAGAGGGAGGAGAGAAGAAGGGAAAGGAAAGAGGGAAGGAAGAAAGAGAGAGAAAGAAAGAGAGAAAGAAAGAGAAAAGAAAGAGAAAAGAAAAAAGAAAGAGAAAGAGAGGAAAAGAAAGAGAAGAGAGAATGAGAAAGAAAGAGATAGCGCGAAGGGGTGAGCGCGTAACATGACAAGTGTCACATAAGCGCCAGACGCGGGTTCCACGATTTTGAGATTTCTGGTTATCGTGGTCGCTTCTCCTCCTCTCCTCTCCTCTCCTCTCCTCTCCTCTCCTCTCCTCTCTCCCCCGTCCCTCCCCGGGGGAAGGAAGAGAGGAGGAAGAGAGGGGGGGAGGAGGAAGGGAAGAAGGAAGGAAGGGAAGAAGGAGGGGGGAGGAAGGAAGGGGTGAAGAAGAGAGGGGGGAAGGAAGGGGGGGAGGAAGGAAGGGAGGAAGAAAGGGAAGAAGGACGGAAGGGGGAGGAAGGAGGAAGGAGAGAAAGGGGAGAGGAAGGAAGGGGGGAGAGGAAGGAAGAGGGGGAGGAAGAGGATTTGGGATAAGGGGACTGTCGAAGGAAACCAGTACAGTAGAAAAAAAGGAATCAGGAAAGAGGAGAGAGAAGGAAATTGGGGGAGTGAGGCAGGGAGAAGGAGGGAAGAGGGTGAGAGGGGGAAGGGGGACGAACAGGGAGAAGGGGGGTGGGTGAGACAGGAGGAATGGGGGGGTGAGATAAGGAGAAGGGGGAGTGAGACAGGGGAAAGGGGGGGGAGCGAGACAGGGGAAAGAGGGGGGGGGGGAGCGAGACAGGGGAAAGGGGGGGGGAGCGAGACAGGAGAAAGAGGGGGGGGAGAGAGACAGGGGAAAGAGGGGGGGGGGAGCGAGACAGGGGAAAGAGGGGGGGGGGGAGCTCATCGCGACTTATCAAACCCCAAAATATACGGCTCTTTGTCAAACACGCTTTTGGAAAATCACGCAACACGGATCTGAGCCAACCGGAGCAAAAATACCTATCATGAAAAGGAGCGACGAGGGAGCAACCACAACCAAAAATAAATCAAGGAAATGCTGTAAATAACGATAAAAAGACGAGGAATCTCTTTAGGCCTACTTGTCCCACGCAACCAGGATTAAGATTTTTTTTTTACAAATTATTACGCAGTCTCTGATATCAATAACCCATAAAAGTAACGACGAATGCATAGGAATAATCTAGAAAGATGAGGAACAAGTGAAATAGAATAATATATCAAATGACAGTAATGAGAACTGAAAAAAAACGAATGAATGAACAAACTTCCGACTAAAATCAATGAAATAACAAAACAAAAACAAAAAAAAATGAATGGAAAAAAAAAGAGCAACACCCAGCCCTCCTCCTGCCCCCCCCCCCCAATCACCTCAGCCACGGGGCCACATCATCGCGAGCATCCAATCGCAAAACCCGGATGCTGGCTGCGTTCCTCTCCGCCAATCACGCGCCAAACGAGTCCCCATTTTACGCCTCGAATCCCTTCCAATCACGCAACGAGACCGCTTGCTATGACAACCCGAGGGGATTGGAGGGAGAAGGTGCGAGGCGGATTGGCGAATCGCGGAAATGGGGGAATCGTATGGAGGTATTTTTACGTGGGCGATTAGGGTTCGTGGTATTTACACTGGCGAAAGATTTGTTTACATTTATGTAGATGGGAGGGCCTGAGGCGAGAAAGGGAGGGAGGGAGGGAGGAAGAGAGAGGGAGGGAGGGAGGGAGAGAGAGGAGGGAGGGAGAGAGAGGAGGGAGGGAGAGGGAGGGAGGGAGGGAGAGGGTGGGAGAGGGAGGGAGGGAGGGAGGGCGGGAGGGAGGGAAGGAAGGTTGTGGAATTTGAAGATAAATCGTAAAGGTGGCGCAAGCACAACACAAACACCAGCCACACACACACACACACACACACACACACACACCACACACACACACACACACACACACACACACACACACACACACACACACAATCACGTACACTTCATAAACTGACATGAAAACACCACGAAAATCCAGTAGTCTTGAGCGGCACCGCATGGATGCAATATGCAAATCGGGGCTATTAAGTCAATGCCTTGCTTACCCAGCGCCCCCCCCCCCCCACACACACACACTGCCCGGGCTTCCACGTCGCTTCCCTGGGCATTCATTCCACTGTTGCCAGACGCCATTGCACACGGTTCCCGGTAGGTAATCCGAAAGGTGATTTACTTCGAGACATTTTCCTCGGTGTGCGAAAAGAAGAGAGAGGGAGGGAGAGAGGAGAGAGAGAGAGAGAGAGAGAGAGGAGAGAGAGGAGAGAGAGAGAGAGAGAGAGAGAGAAGAGAGAGAGAGAGAGAGAGAGAGAGAGAGGAGAGAGAGAGAGAGAGGAGAGAGAGAGAGAGAGAGAGTAGAGAGAGAAGGAGAGAGAAAAAGAAAGAGAAGGAGAGAGAAAAAGAAAGAAGAGAAAGAAAGAGAAAGAAAGAAAAAGAAAGAAGAGAAAGAGAAAGGAGAGGAAGGAAAGCAAGAAGAAGGAAGAGAAAGAGAAAGAACAGTAGATAAAGGACTACCATTAAGTTATCAAACGGATCCTTGCTGCAGTGAACGGGCTGCCTGACACCTCATGACTTCGCGATCACGTGTCATTCAAAATTTCTTATCCCGGAGCTCTTTGCTGCATCATAACGGTATCCTTTTCTTTTCTTTTGGGTGATCGACTTGCTGAACGTTGGATTTTGAATGAAAGAAGAAGAAGAAGAAGAAGAAGTAGTATAAGTAGTAGTGATGGTAATAATTACAATAAACAACAACAACAACAACAATAATGATAATAATAATAATAATAATAATAATAATAATAATAACAACAATAATAACAATAATCATAACAATAACAATAATAATAATAATGATAATAATAATAATGATAATAATAATAAAAATAATAGCAATAATAACAATAATGATAATGATATTAACACACACACACACACACACACACATACAGACAGACAGAAACACACACACACACACAAAATAAACGTCCCAATCTCATCTATCCATCAGTAATAACTTAAACGGTATATCGACCCATAAAACGTTCTCCTCAGACCCCTTTCAACAACGAAGGTTCTTTTGATCGTGCAAACAGACCGCCCCCCCTCCTCTACATACCGTCCGGGTCAAGAACGGGCCAACCCACAAACCAGCCCACTGAGGATTTCTAGTGGAATGGTGATGGGGGGAGGGGGAAGGGAAAGAGGGAGGGGAGGGGGGGAGGGAGAGAGAGGGGAGAGAGGGGGAGGAGAGAGGGGAAGAGATGGAGAGGAGAGGAAGAGAGGAGAGAGAGGGGAGAGGAGGGGGGAGAGAGAGGGAGGAGGGAGGAGGGAGGGAGGGAGGAGGGAGGGAGGGAGGAGGGTGGGAGGGAGAGAGAGGGGAAGAGGGGGGGAGGGAGGGAGGGAGGGAGGGAGGGAGGGAGGGAGGGAGAGAGTGAGAGAGAGAGGAAAAATAAGAAAGAGAGAGGGAGAGAAAGAGAGAGAGAAAAAAAGTGAGAAAGAAGTAAAGAAAGAATGAAAAAGCATGAAAGAATGAAAAGACACACAACAGAGACAGCCATTCAGAAACAAAGAAACCCCCCTCCCTCCAAAGAAAAAAAAAGACCCCTCTTTCTAAGTAAAACAAAACAGACAGGAAAAAACGGAATTGACCGAGTCCCTTACGACATGGGAAGGCAATCACGACGCCGTCCAGATTCGCACACCGACGACGCCACAGCAGACAGAAACAGGCTTTCTCAATGGCACTACACTGCCCCCCCCCCTCTCTGTTTCATAGCTCTCTCTTCTCCTCTCTCTCTCTTCCCCTCGCTTTCTCTCTCTTCCCCTCGCTTCTCTTTTCCGGCATCTTCTAAATGCCCACGCTCTCTCTTCTTCCTCGCTCGTACTCTTCCTCGCTCTCTATCTTTCCCTCGTCTTCTCTTCCCCCTGTACATAGATCTGGCAAATGCTAGATCGGCAGGATTTATTCAAAATATCAGATCGGACTTACAGTTATTTCCTTCATCTAAACATTGTTCTTCACTCGTGCATGCGCAGGTTAACTGTATCGCAAGAATTCCCAACAATTGTTCTCATGACCCATAAACAAAGCTTCCACGCCGACCCTTTGCGGTTTTAGAAGTAAACAATATCTTGAAGATTTTCAAAAGCTGTTTATTTGTTTCAGCGTTAAATTATCATGAGCATTATCATTAAACGGCATACAAATTATGCCTAAGATAATCAAGGAATTGAATGAATAAATTACAGAAAAAATTATTTATTACATGTACTGCCCCCTTCCCCACTTCCTGGTCTGTCTCAGTTCCCTCCCCGCTGTACTACAGATACAATTACCTCCTCTTTTCACCGTCCTCTACATCCACCCTGAGGAATATCCAACTCAAAACCAAGAAAAAAAGTTATGATGAAAAAAAAAAATGTATTTCCCCGTCCTCCTCAGCTCTCGTCTCGCAGCCTTACAAAACCTGTATACTTCCTGCAACAAATACAAACCAAACCTAAATGAAAAAATTAATCGAAAAAAAAAGTTGCATGAAATACATTGAACTAAATCGACAGAAAAAAAATCCTGTTCCCATGTAACGTCCCTCTCTCTCCTCCCTCCCTTACCCTTATCCACGTCCCAGTGTACTACAAAATCCCATTTCCTGTACCAAACGTACAACGTATAATCTACAACCTAAACCCCAAACAAAACCACAAATTTCTAAAACTATAAAAAAACACATTCCCGTGTACTTTTTTTGAACTCTAGTCCAACTTATACTAACAATAATAATAAAGGTATTAATAATGAATAATGAAAATAAAATACAAACTCATAAAAAAAATCACGTTCCCCTGTACTGCCCCCCCCTCCCTCCCTCCCTCCCTTATCCTTCATGGCCTTCGTCCCACTGTACAACCCCCCACCCACAAACCTCCCCTCACCCCCCCATTGTATCCCTCTCGCCAAGCACCCAAGGGCCACGCACACATCCCGCCGCTGCCTGCCGTTGATAATAACCCCCCCCCCCCTCAAGCACAGATGGGCGGGCGAGGGAGATCTGTGGCAGCCGCCGTGGTTACGAGCTTATCTGGAGCGTGTCACCCCAGCCGGACGGCTGGGTGCTGGTGGGACAGAAAAAAAAACAAGAAAAAGGAAAAAAAGGGGGTTATCTATCGACGATGCGGTCTATACGTTCGAATTATGGCCACAGTGAAGATATCTATCGATGATTAAGTATTTACATATGGAACATAGCTATGGTAAAAACAAGGAGAGGAGGTATCTATCGACGATGCGATATTTACGTAAGAAATATAGCCATAATAGAGACAAATAGATTAAGTTATTTATCGACCACTGTCCGAAAAGCTAAGATAAAAAAAATAATTTATTTATTTATTCATTTATTTATTAACATTTCACAAAACGTGAATGACCGTATCAATCAATATTGTTCGTCTGATTACACTACGAATTACTTGTCATTAAAGGTGATTTCAAAATTAACGATCACAAACACCTGAAGAGGAGGGTGTGAGGGTAGGAGGGCAGGGTAGGAGGGAAGGGTAGGGGGGTAGGGTAGGGGGGCAGGGAAGGGGGTCAGGGAAGGAGGGGAACACTCAAAAGCCAGTACGTGTAACAATACCCCCACTCCGTTTTTTTTTTTCTTTTTCTTTCTTTTTTTTCATTGTTCCTCTTACATCACTTATTCACAATAGGCGATTCCTTGGAGGCTTCGAGAGGCTCTTCCAAGACAAAGTCACTGACCAATCCTGCGATTCGACGACGAGGAACAATCGCGTGACGTCACAAAGGCGGGGGCAAAACAAGTGAAGAGAGGGGGAGGAGGGGGAGGAGGAGGGGGAGGAGGAGAGGGGAAAGGAGAAAGGGAAAGACAGAGGTCGGTGGATAGGTAGACAGTGAAGGAAATGGGGAGAAGGGAGGGTAGAGGGGAGAGGGAAGGGAATAGAGGGAAAGGAGGGGAGGGAAGGGAAGGGAAGGGGAGAGGGGGAGGGAAGGGAAAGGGAGAGGAAGGGAGGAGAGAGAAAGAGAGGGAGAGGGAGAGGGAGAGAGAGAGAGAGAGAGAGAAACGAGAGAGAGAGAGAAACGAGAGGAGAGAGAAACGAGAGAGAGAGAGAAACGAGAGAGAGAGAGAGAGAGAGAGAGAGAGAGAGAGGGAGAGTGAGAGAGGGAGAGGGAGAGGAGAGAGGGAGAGGGAGAGAGAGAAAAAAAGAGAAAGAGAGAGAAAAAAAAGAGAAAAAAAGAGAGAGAGAGAGAGGAGAGAGAGAGAGAGGAAGAGAGAAAAGAGAGAGGAGAGAGAGAGAGAGAGAGAGAGAGAGAGAAGAGAGAGAGAGAGAGAGAGAGAGAGAGAGACAATAGCCTGCAACACGGACGACAGACAATCCATGACACTCGCTGCTGAGGCTTGTATGCTCCGTCATGGCAACTGTCATTCAGCGCAGGCTGTCATGCTCTGCTATCCCGACGGTATCCTGCCATGTCACAGTTTCATTGTCATTTCATCATTGTGCCAGCGTCAAAATGTCATATTCCTGAAACTCTGTTCATGCTGTCTGTCACAAACCCAGGCCTACCGGATATGCCTAAACCTTTTATTCAACACAATTACACACACACACACACACATACATGTATACACACACACACACACACACACACACACACACAACACACACACAAATGCATACATACAAACGAACATGCACGTACACAGTCTGAACAGTATGATTCATTATTAAATAAAACTCGAAACTCGTGAAAAGGTATTCCTGATAACTGACCGTAGACCATTGATGATGATAACATTAATATCAATAATAATGATAATGATATTATAATGATATAATAATAATGATATAAAAATTATATTATAATAATGATAATGATATAATATGATAATGACATTTATATGAACACTAATATAACAATAATAATGAGGAGGAGAATAATGTTAGCAACAAACAACAGTAATAATAATAATTAAAACAGTAAAAAAAAAAAATCACGCCCACGGCAGTCCCCAGAGCAAAATCCAATTCCAGCCAAAACGAGAGGGGGGGGGGGGAGGACTACCAGGAAATTGTCAATTAACAAGCGAACCTCCAATTTAATGACGTCAATCCGCATAAGGGCCACCCCCCACCACCCCCCCCCCTCCCCTCTTCTGGAGTTGAAGGAAGAAGAAGACCCTGGCCGCCCTCAGGGTATGTTTCGCCGGACGCGGGGCCCTCCGCCCTTGCCTGGCGACGTACCCAGCTGTCGTGGGCGGAGGGGGGGGTTGGGGGGGGGGGTCCCTTCGGCGAGCCACCTGCTTGCCTGCTCTCCCTCGTGTCCTCACTCTCCTTCGATTCCCTTTCACTGTCTCCATCGTTCTCCTCACTCTCTCTCCCTCATTCCCTCCATTCCCTTTATTTGCCTATTCACCCCTCCCTCTCTCACCTCCCTCCCTCCCTCCATCCCCTCCTTTCCTCCCTCCTTCTCCCCCTCCCTCCCTCCCCCTCCCTGCTCGTCACCCTAACTCCTCCGCCCCCAACCGATCTCCTCCACTACCTCAGACGTCTTGTTGCTAGGCTCATCAGCCACGCCCAATCACCCGCTCTGGAATCCAATCGCAAATTTAGGAGAGGAAGGGGAGGGAGGGAGGGAGGGAAGGGGAGGAGAAAGGGTAGAAGGATGGGGGGAGGGAGGGAGGGAGGGAGGGAGGGAGGGAGGAAGGAAAGGAGGAGAGAAGGGGGGGGAGAGGAGGGAATGGGCAGAGGGAGAGGGGGAGGAGGAAGGGAGAAGGGAAGGAGAGAAGGGAGAGAGGGAGGGAGAAAGAAGCAGAGGAAAAAGGGGGAGGGAGAAGGTGGAAGGGAGAGGGCGAAGGTGGAAGGGAGAGGGCGAAGGTGGAAGGGAGAGGGAGAAGGTGGAAGGGAGAGGGGGAAGGTGGAAGGGAGAGGGAGAAGGTGGAAGGGAGAGGGCGAAGGTGGAGGGGAGAGGGAGAAGGTGGAAGAGAGAGGGAGAAGGTGGAAGGGAGAGGGAGAAGGTGGAAGGGAGAGGGAGGAGGTGGAAGGGAGAGGGAGAAGGTAAGGGAGAGGGAGAAGGTAAGGGAGAGGGAGAAGGTAAGGGAGAGGGAGAAGGTTAGGGAGAGGGAGAAGGTAAGGGAGAGGGAGAAGGTAAGGGAGAGGGAGAAGGTGGAAGGGAGAGGGAGGGAAAGGTGGAAGGGAGAGGGAGAAGGTGGAAGGGAGGGAGAAGGTGGAGGGAGAGGGAGGAGGTGGAGGGAGAGGGAGGAGGTGGGGGGAGAGGGAGGAGGTGGATGGGAGAGGGAGGAGGTGGAAGGGAGAGGGAGAAGGTGGAAGGGAGAGGGAGAAGGTGGAAGGGAGAGGGAGAAGGTGGAAGGGGGAGGGAGAAGGTGGAAGGGAGAGGGAGAAGGTGGAAGGGAGGGAGGAGGTGGAAGGGAGAGGGAGGAGGTGGAAGGGGGAGGGAGAAGGTGGAAGGGAGACGGCGAAGGTGGAAGGGAGAGGGAGAAGGTGAAGGGAGAGGGAGAAGGTGGAAGGGAGAGGGAGAAGGTGGAAGGGAGAGGGAGGAGGTGGAAGGGAGAGGGAGGAGGTGGAAGGGAGAGGGAGGAGGTGGAAGGGAGAGGGAGAAGGTGGAAGGGAGAGGGAGAAGGTGGAAGGGGAGAGGGAGAAGGTGGAAGGGAGAGGGAGAAGGTGGAAGGGAGAGGGAGAAGGTGGAAGGGAGAGGGAGAGGTGGAAGAGAGAGGGAGGTGGAAGAGAGAGGGAGTGGTGGGAGAGAGAGGGAGTGGTGGGAGAGAGAGGGAGTGGTGGGAGAGAGAGGGAGTGGTGGGAGAGAGGGAGAAGGTGGAACGGGGAGGGAGAAGGTGGAACGGGGAGGGAGAAGGTGGAACGGGGAGGGAGAAGGTGGAACGGGGAGGGAGAAGGTGGAACGGGGAGGGAGAAGGTGGAACGGGGAGGGAGAAGGTGGAACGGGGAGGGAGAAGGTGGAACGGGGAGGGAGAAGGTGGAACGGGGAGGGAGAAGGTGGACCGGCGAGGGAGAAGGTGGAGCGGGGAGGGAGAGGTTCCAGTCGGAGGGAGAAGGTGGAGCGGGGAGGGAGAAGGTGGAGCGGGGAGGGAGAGGTTCCAGTCCGAGCCGAGAAACCCGTCTGCTCCACTTCGAAAGGGCGGAGAGGACGACAGGACGTACTCAACCCTGCAAAAAATGCAGGACAAGTTTACAGGTTGAGAAGACGAATTTGAGGGGAAAATGAGAAATGTTGGGGGGAGGGAGAGAGAGGAAGAGGAAGAGGAAGAGGGAGAGGGAGGGAGGGGAGAGAGAGAGAGAGAGAGAGAGAGAGAGAGAGAGAGAGAGAGAGAGAGAGAGAGAGAGAGAGAGAGAGAGAGAGAGAGAGAGAGAGAGAGAGAGAGAGAGAGAGAGAGGGAGGGAAGGAGGGAGGTCTATATGCATGTTGGAGGGAGGGAGGGAGGGAGGGAGGGAGGGAGGGAGGGAGGAAAGAGGAAGAAAGAAAAAGAAAAAGAAAGATGAATAGATGGACAGATAGATAGGTAGACAGACAGATGGATAGATAGATAGAGAGAAGCTGAGAAAGAGAGCGACAGAGAGTAAGCGACATCGACACAGAAAATAAACCCGCGTCCTGCCGAAGGTTGCCCCGCCTCTTAAGACGATAAACGAGCTCCTTAAAGACGCCTTGTGCTCTATAGGCGCGAAAAAAAGAAAAGAAAAAAAAAAGATAAATAAAAACGAAAGAATAACAAAAATACGTCTTCAGATCTCCTTTAAAAGACGTAATCCCTCCGTGGCGTCTTGTGAGATAAGGAGATTAACGGCTCTTGAAGTCAGAAACAAGACGGCGCGAGATGGGGGTGTGTTAGAGAGAGAGAGAGAGAGAGAGAGAGAGAGAGAGAGAGAGAGAGAGAGAGAGAGAGAGAGAGAGAGAGAGAGAGAGAGAGAGAGGAGAGGTGTTGGAGAGAGGGAGGGAGGGATGTCTGAATGGGTGTGGAGTGAGGGGGATAAGGAAATCCGATATGCGAAGCTTAGCTTCGCCCGGGCTATGCCATGAACAAGGGAGAGAGGGATGTCTGAATGGGTGTTGGAGTGAGGGAGGGAGGGATGTCTGAATGGGTGTTGGAGAGAGGGAGGGAGGGATGTCTGAATGGGTGTTGGAGTGAGGGAGGGAGGGATGTCTGAATGGGTGTTGGAGTGAGGGAGGGAGGGATGTCTGAATGGGTGTTGGAGAGAGGGAGGGAGGGATGTCTGAATGGGTGTTGGAGAGAGGGAGGGAGGGATGTCTGAATGGGTGTTGGAGTGAGGGAGGGAGGGATGTCTGAATGTGTTGGAGAGAGGGTAGGAGTGAGTTCTATGTGTGTGTTGGAGAGAGGGAGGGAGGGCGGGAGAGAGGTCTGTAAGTGTTGGGGGAGAGAGCGGTCTATGTTGGAACTTAAGAGGGGGCGGGGGGGGGGGGGAGGAGGAGGGGGCGGAGGGGGGGGGGAGGAGGGAGGCGGGAGGGGGAGGAGGGGGAGGGGGGGAGGGGGAGGAGGGGGAGGCGGGAGGGGGAGGAGGAGGGAGGCGGGAGGGGGAGGAGGAGACGGGAGGGGGGAGGAGGAGGGAGGGGGACAGATAGCTAAGGTATCATTTGCACTCCACGTGGACCTGATTTACGCCACGCAAGCTTCCCCCCCCCCCTCTCCCTCTCTCTTTCCCTTTCCCTCTATCTCTTCTCCCTTTCCCTCCCTCTCTTCCCCCTCCCTCCCCCCTTATCCCTCCAATTCGGGAACCCTCCTCTTTCCCCCTCTTCCCCTTTCCCTCCCCCCTTCCCCTCTCACCTTCCTCCTCCCTCTTCCCCTTCCTCCTCCCTCCACCTTCTTCCCCTTCCTCCTCCCTCCACCTTCTACCCTCCTCCCTCTACCCCTCTACCCCTTCCCTCTCCCCTCTCCCCTCTCCCCTTCTCCCCCGGTCTCCGTGTCCCGTTGCAGTACGTCCCGTCGCTGGCATCATTGCAATAGAACTTGCAACAGGGCAGAGAAACTTCCCCTTATCCTGTTTTGTTCGTTAACCAAACAATACACGAACAAACCACCCACAGAACACAAAAAATGTTCATTTTACTATAGATCGCTAGTGGGGGGAATTTAAATGAGGCTAATTAATAGAAGTGGAATATCAGTGCCTTTCTTTGTGTCATCACTAATCATAATCGTGCACTGATAACCCTTATCAAGCCATTTGCCCATGTTTACCATTCATTAGAAAATTTATTTTTAATCCATTCCCCCCGGATGGCAAAAAAGAAAGAAAAAAAAGGCAGAAATTCCTACATTCCGAATCCACAACCCAATCGATGAAAAAAGAAAAAAAAGAAAGAAAAAAAGAAAGAAAGAAAGAAAGAAAGAAAAAAATTTCATTTGTCAATTCTTCTCCTAAGCAACAATCCACACCTGATGCCCCAAGCAACCCTCCCCACGCAAAAAATAATAATAATGATACTAATAAAAAATTAATAGATAAATACATAAAAATAGATAAATAAAAGTGAAATAAAGTAAAAAAGAAGAAGAAAAAAGAAATTGATAGGAATATGATACAAAATCAGTGATCCATTTGCAACAAACAGTAAATGAATCTCTCTCTCTCTCTCTCTCTCTCTCTCCGCCTGCAAATCAACACGACGCCCAAACGAGTAAGTTAAACCCCTTTTTCAAACGTCGAAGGACTTCCTGACAAGGGGGGTGGGGAGAGAGGGGGAGGGATGGCCAGAGCGGGAAGGGGGGTGAAAGGAGGAGATAGGGAGAGAGGTTAAGAGGGAGAGGGTAAGAGGGAGAGGGGGAGAGGTAGAGAGGGGGCGGAAGAGGGAAAGAGAGAGAGAGAGGGAAGGGAAGAGGGAAAGAGAGAGAGAGAGGGAAGGGGAAGAGTGGGAGAGAGAGAGAGAGGGAAGGGAAGAGGGAGGAGGGAGGGGAAGAGAGAGAAAAGGGAAGGGCAGTAGAGGGGAGGAAAGGAAGAGTAAGAACTCTGAGAACAAGGCAAAAAATTGATAAAGGGGAAAATTTCAAGACCAAGACGAAATAGACGAAGATGAAAAAGACGAAGAAGGAGAAGAAAAAAAAAGCCGAAAAAGACGACGAACAAGAGGGGGTGGGGTTGTCACAAACCACGCCCCCCCCCATCCCCCCCATCCCCGATTGCGTCATGCTGCTCGTCCGGGGAAACTCTCGCTCTCGCCACGGCGCGGACTGACCCACATCGTCACGAGAAACGGGGCATCGTGGGGAATTGTTCGTACTTTTCCCCAGGATTTCTTTTTTCCCTTTTTTTGGGGGGGGGGGGTGTTGTTTGTTCTACTCTTCGAATTGTACGAGTGGTGTGTGTGAGGAGGGGGGGGGGGGCTTTTGTCGAGGGAAGATCTGGAGAGTTTAAAGAAAAGGAAATGTTTACGTGTGCGTGTACGTGTGTGTGTGTGTGTGTGTGTGTGTGTGTGTGTGTGTGTTGTGGTTTTGTGTGTGTGTGGTGTGTGTGTGTGTGTGTGCGCGTGTGCGTGTGTGTGTGTGTGGGGTGTGGTGTGTGTTGTGTTGTGTGTGTGTGTGTTGTGTTACGCTGTGTGCGTGTATACCAATGTGCGCGCCGTGGTGTGTGAAAGGGGGTTTTTAAACGTGTATAAACGTGTGTGTTGTGTGTGTGTGTGGGGTCGTGGGTGTTGTGATAGTGTTGTGTGGTTACGAGTGTGGTTGTATTGATGTGTTGTGTGGTATAGGTGGGTGTGTGTTTGGGGGGGTTGTTTAGTGTGGTGTGTGGGTGTTATACTGTGTGTGTGTGTGTGGTTGTGTGTGTATACGTGTTGTTAAATGTGTGTATACTGGTTCGGGGTTGTGGGTTGTGTGTGTGGGTTTTGTGTGTTGGTTTTTGTTGTGTTGGGTGTGTTATACGGGGGCGGTAGCGTGTGCGTGTTTGCGTGTGTGTGTGTGCTTTTTGGTGGTGTGTGTGGTGATAGTGGTGTTTTGTGTATGACGCGTTGGGGGTTGTGTGTGTATAGCTTGTCTGTGTGTGTGTGTATACGTGTGTGCGTGGTGGGGGGGTGTGGTGGTGTACGGGGTGTGTGTGTGTGTGTGTGGGGTGTGTGGGGTGTGTGGTTTGTGGTGTTGGGGGGGTGTGTGTGTGTGTGTGTAGTGGTGTGTGTATACGGTGTGTGTAACGTGTGGTGTATACGCGTTGTTGAACGCGGTGTTGTATACGTGTGGTGTTTGTGTGTGTATACGTGCGGGTATACACGTGTGGATACACGTGTGTTTTATACGCTGTGTGTGTACGTGTGTGTGGTATACGTGTGTGGGGTGTGTGTATACATGTGTGGTATAAAGGTGTGGTTAGGTGTGTGTATACGGGGGTGTTTACGGTGTGTTCCGTGTTTGGTTGTGGGGTGTGTAAATGTGGTGTTTGTTACGTGTGTGTGTTACGGGGTGTGGTATGTGTGTGTGGGTGATACGGGTTGTATAGCGTGTGTGTAACGTGTGTGGGGATTACCCTGTGGTGGGGTTGTATAGTGTGTGTGTGTATAGTGTTGTGTGTGTGGTAATGTGTGTGGGGTGTGTATACTGTGTGTGTGGTACGTGTGTGTGTTGTGTACGTGTGTGGGGTGTGTATAAAGTGTGGTGTGTGTATACGTGGTGTGTATACGGGGGGTGTGAACGTGTGTGTGGTGTGTTTGTGCGTGGGTTAACGGTTGTGTGTGGTTGTGTATGTGTGTGGCGGTGTGGGAATGGTGTGGAAGGGGAATGCATGTGAACTCACGGGAATTTAACGGGTTCCCAAAGAAAAACCCCAAAAAAAAATCTCGCATTCAAGATTTCGAAATGTTCGCAACAGAACATCAAACAAACTCGCTTGAAGGACAACACAAAGACCCCCCCTCCCTCCCCGGGGCCCCCCTCCCTCCCTCCCCGGGCCCCCCCCCCTCCCCCTTAAACAAAGTAAGTCAAAAAACCTGGGGGCCGAGCCAAGAATGAAAATGTCGCTTGAAAGGGA
>NC_051389.1:11608340-11623340 GCF_015228065.2 Penaeus monodon
AGGGAGATAGCGGGAGAAAAGAAAAGAAAAAAAAAAGAAATAGAGAAAAATGAAAGTAATAGAAAGAAAAATCCAGAGATCCAGAGAATGTCATACGAAACGATCTTTCCCGCCCAATAGCCAAAGAGCCCCCTCCCCCCACCCTCCACCCACCCCCACCGACGCATTCCGAGGTAAACGAAAAAGAAAAAGAAATGTTTGATGGTATTTCTTTTTTCTTAATAAAGACAAACAAAACAACACGAAAAAAGGCAAGAACAACGCACTCCTCTCCCTTCTCCTTCCCCCAACCCCTTACCCCCCTCTCCCCTACCCATCCCCTTGCCCTTCCTCCTCCCCGTTACCCCCTCTCCCCTACCCAACCCCACTTGCCCCCTCCCCACTTCACCCCTCTCCCTTACCCCCCCCCCCCCAGAAAACCCGTGGCGAAGAGCCTTAAGAGTCATTCTCATAAATCACTCTCACTCTTCACAGGCACGGCCGTCTGGGCGGAGTTGGTAACGCAATTCTCTCTTCTTTACGATCGCATTCTTACATTCGCGTGGAAGCAAGCAGAAAAAGAAAAAGAATAAAAGAAAATGATAGAACTTTTAAGATTAAAATGTAAAAGTTGCTCTTACTCGCCCCCTCCCCCCTCCCCTCCCCTCACCCGACCCCGCTGCGAACTCTTGAGATTTAAGGCGATTTCAGGCGAATCGAAAGCGAAATTCAAACTGCATGCACAACGAGTCTCCCAAGCACGACATGCAAGCAGGCGAAGAGGCGACTGATGGTATCAGTGTTCATGCATAAGCTGGTCCTAAGGTCATATCATGCACAGCTTGCATTCGCCCCCCCCCCCTCCACTTAGTCTCAATAGCGTTTAATTCAATAACTTCATAGGATTCACTACGAACGCTATTTCAATAAAACACAAACAACACACACACAAAAAACACACATGGAAATACGGGGCGATAAAACGAATAAATAAAAAAACAAGAGAAACAAAAACAAAAAACAATGTAGGTAACCGGCCGGGTCGCTGCAAGAACGCATGATACTTGCATGACTGGCCGCACATGACAATGCACACGTGACTGGAAGCGCATGTGCATGTACGAGTGCACCGAGCGAGCTGCACATACATTAAGGTCACTGGACGCGGGGAGGCTGAAGACGACTTGAAGACGAAGCAGGGAGAAGGCAAAAAGGGAAAAAAAGCATCATCGTAATAGGAAAAAATAAAAGAAATAATTGCAGAATCAAGAAAAGAAAAGAAAGCAACAAGGAAAAAAAAAAAAAAAAAAAACAATAGCGTTATTAAGAAATGTAGTAATGATGCTAACAAAACATCGTAACAAGTAAATGTACAGGAAGAGCTCGGAAAGAAACGACAAAAAAAAAAAGAAAAAATAATAATAACGTGCACCAAAAACAGAAAGAAGAAACAAAGGAAATGATAATGGACGAAGAGTGTAAACAGGGATAAACCGAGGGCGCAAGAGAATGTAAAAAAAAAAAATAATAATAATAAATAAATAAATAAATAAATAAATAAATAATAATAAAAACGATGACGATCATAATAAAAATACTCAGAATAGTAATAACGATGACGACAACGGAGACAAAACCCAAACACAAAAGACGAACATGTAAACAAAGAAAAAAAAAAAACTAACTGCATGTTTATCTCGACAAAAAACAAAACGAAATAAAGGCTGCGCGAGACAGCTCAGCCATCAACACGGAGGAACTCTTAAAAACAACGAGAGAGAAGGAAGAACACGAGAACAAGGGGAGGAGGAAAGGAGGAGGAGGAGGAGGGGTGAAGAGGAGGGAAGGATAGAGGGAGAGGAGAAGGAAGAACACGAGAACAAGGGGAGAAGGAAAGGAGGAGGAGGAGGAGGAGGAGGGGTGAAGAGAAGGAGGAAGGAAGAGGAGGATGAGGAGGAAGGAAGAACATGAGAACAAGGAGGAAAGAGGAGGAGTGGTGAAGAGAAGGAGGGGAGGTGAGAAGGAGGGAAGAAGAGGGAGAAGAAGAAAGGGAGAAGAGAACGAAGAGAAAGAGGAACAAGAGAACGAATATAAGACGAAGAGGAGAACGAAAGAAATGATAATAAGCGAAAGAGGGGAAAAAAAACACAAGAGTATGAGAAAGAGGGCGAACAAGAGGAAGAGGAAAAAAGAGACACGAACGAGAGAAAACAAAGAGGAAAAGACGAAGAGAGAGAAAGAGGAACAAGAGAAGAGGAAAGAGGAAGAAAAGAAAGGCGAGAAAGAGGAAGAACAAGAGAACGAGAGGAAGAAGAAACAAGAGGGAAATGAAGCACCAGGGGAGAGACAAGAAGCAAGAGGAAGAGGAGAAAAGAAACCAGATAAAGAGGAAGAAAAAAAGGTTAGAGAAGAAGAAAAGAGAAGAGCCAGAGAACAAGAGGAACACAAAAAAAGAACAGAAGAGAAAAAATTAGAAACCGAGAGGAAGAATAAGAACTAAAAAAACATCAAAACACAGTAAAGAATAAAATAAGGAAGGAACAGGATAATAATATAATAAGAGGAATGGATGATCAGAAATAAAAACTAGAAGTGGAAAATGTAAATGAAACGACATACGATGCAAACAAAGAAAGGAAGCAGCAGCAACAGGAGAAGAAAAATACACACGAATTAAGAACAATTTAAGAAAAACAAAGAAGAATGAAGAGAAAACTGTAGAAGAGAGAAAAAATTTCCCTCACTCCCTCCCTAACTCCCCTCCCTCCCTCCCTTCCTCCCTCCTCCTTTCCCTCCCTATTTCCTTCCTTCGTTTCTTCCTCCCTTTCCTCCTTGTTCCCTTTCCTGACAGCGGAGTGCCACAACGAGTGCCCCGAGACGCCCGTCGGCGCCTCGCATTTCTGTGCCGGCGAAGCCAAGCCAGGTAAAGCGAGAGGTCACTTGTAACGGACTTTTAAAGTACTCTCCCCCTCCCCCTCATATCCACCTCTACCCCTCCCCCCACCATCCACCTCCATCTCTACCCACCTTCACTCTCCCCCCTAAGCCCTCCCCCCAACCCCCTCCTCGAGCTTGTGCAATAGCGATCACGCACATAAGCAACGTAGCAAGCAAACAAGCAAGCAAGTATATCCACTCTAAGACCCCCGTCCTCCCTCTTCCCCCTTCCCCACCCCCTCCTCACCCGTCTAACCCCATCCCCACCCCCTCCTCCCCGTCTCCCCCCTCCCCCACCCCTTCCTCACCCGTATCCCCCACCCCCACCCCCTGCTCACCCGTCTCCCCACCTGCACTACGTCGGCTGTTGGATGAATTAACATGACAAGTGTACCACTTCAAGCGCCGAGACGGGGGGGGGGGGGGGGTATAGGCCTGCATGGGGAGGGGGAGGAGGAATTTAGATGGGGAAGGGGGAGATGGGGAGGGAGAAGAGATTTAAATGGGGGAGATGAAGAAGGGAAGAAGGAATGGGAGGGGGGAGGGAAGAAGGAATGGGAGGGGGGGAAGAGGAGGGGGAGGAGGGAGGAGAGGGAGGGGGAGGGGGAAGGGGAGGAGGGGAGAAAGGAAGGGGGGGGAGGGGGGACGAGGAGGAGGAGGAGGGAAAGAGCAAGGGAGGGGGATCAGAATGAGAAGGAAGAGGAGACAGAAAAAAGCCACAAGACGAACAATCAACGAAAGGAAAAAGCGAATTCAAGAAAATCCAAAACGAAGCGAGAGAAAGAAAGGAAAAAAAAACGGATAAGGACAGAACAAGCAAAGCAAGCGCACTGCACTAGACATACTGCCAGATATGAATATTAATATCAACCTCCTTTAAAAAAAGTGCTGAACCCAAGGATAAGCGGGGATCAGAGACGAGGGAGCGAGGAGGACCCTGATCACCTTCACAAAAATGATATTGGCATTCGGCCGCAAGCCACAGCCGGGGGGGGGGGATAGGTGGGTGGAGGAGGGGGATAGGTGGGGGGTGGAGGAGGGGAGGTATGGAGGTGGGGGGGTGGAGGAGGAGGGGGGTAGGTAGGTGGGTGGGTGGAGGATGTGGTAGGTGTGGAGGTAAAAGAGAGGTGGGTGGAGAAGGGTGGAAGAGGGTGGAGAAGTGTAGATGATAAGGGTAAAATAAGAAGGAGGAGGGGGAAGAGGAAAAGGAAGGAGGAGGAAGAGGAGGAAAAGGAAGAGGGAGGGAGGGAGGAAAGAAGGAAGGAGAGAACTTTTTAAAAATTAAATCTTTCTGTTCTTCGCAAACACACGAGGGAATAAAGAAAACAAACAGACAAATTAATTAAGCTGCTTGTCTATAAACTACAACTTTTCAAAAACGAACAAACAAGCAAATATGCAACAACGGGAAGGGAAGCTGGAGGAGAAAGGAGGAGAGGGAGAGAAAGAGAAAGATAGGACAGAGCGAGGAAGATACTTACCTACAACCCTCACAATCACTCCCATCACCTTAAAAAAGGAAATCTAAAAAAAGAAATAATAATAATAACAGTAATAATAATAGTAATAATAATAATAGTAATAATAATAATAGTAATAATAATAATAATAATAATAATAATAATAATAATAATAATAATAATAATTAATAATAAAAACTCTCCAAAGAACGCAACGAAACCCCACCAACGAAACAAAACCAAGCAAACAAACGCACAAACCACCACCACAAACAAAACCACCCGAGCGAAGAAAAACAGGAGCCTCACGATAAAAAAAAAAAAAAAAAAGGTCGCCAAACCGCGCCACTAAGCGGCGGCAACGCGACACCCGCCGATGTCCCTCCTACCGAAGGCTCCGTCGGCACCTTCGTCAGGTCTCGAGTCCACGCCACCGCTCCGGAATCCAAGCAGTGCGCGGGCGGCGTCCCTTTTAAGAGGAAATTCGAATAAAAGGAATTACGGGGAAAATGGAATAAAGGTAACCACGAGGAAGATGGAATAGAGGAAACCACGAGGAAGATGGAATAGAGGAAACTACGAGGAAGATGGAATAGAGGAAACTACGAGGAAGATGGAATAGAGGAAACTACGAGGAAGATGGAATAGAGGAAACTACGAGGAAGGTGGAATAAAAGAAATTACAGGGAAATTGGAATAAAGACAAAATATAGAGAAAATGGAATAATATTAAGTACAAGGAAAATGGAATAAAGAGAAATGCGAGGGAACTGGAATAAAAGTAATTACGGGAAAAGTGGAAAGATAAAAATGGAATAAAAACATGCATAGAAAATGGAAATAAAGGAAAATACGAGGAATATGGAATAAAAAATGCAGAAATGATCGTGGGAGATCGAAATAAATGCACGGACGAATATATTTTGGAAGTTTTAGGATCAACATCAAAAGATTATATAAATAAACAAATAGAGAGATATATATATATATATATATATATATATATATATATATATATATATATATATATATATATATATTATATGCGAAGAAAATAAGCCGAGTAATGAAAAAAAAATAAAAAAATAACGAAATATAAAACATCTTGTCTTGCCAACAAACATCAAATTATATTCCACCTCAGCCACAACCTCAACCATCTAGTTATATTCCACCTGAACCACAAACATATCAACCTCAACCCAACCCTAAACCACTCAAATCAACCCAACCCCAACGCCTCAACAACGCATCAACAACCCCAACAAAACAACCCAAACAAAACCCCAACCCCAACCACATCAACCCCCCCAACCCAACCACTCAAAAACCCCCAAACCCCCAAACCCACCCCAAAACCCCAACCCCCCACATCAACCCCAAACCCCAACCACTCAACAACCCCAACCCCAACCACATCAACAACCCCAACCCCAACCACATCAACAACCCCAACCCCAACCACATCAACAACCCCAACCCCAACCACATCAACAACAACCCCAACAGAACGCGACCAACCCCAGGCGTGAGCTCCCTCGGCCAGGGCGGCGGATAACACGTGCTGCCCCCCCCTCCCCCCCCCTTCGCCTCGCGTCCTTGGCCAGGCACAGCCTCCCTGGCGCAGCGGGGGTCCTGCGCCGGCCGGAGGGAGCCTTCCCGCCTCGTCTCCGCGGCGCCCCATAACGGGATTGGGCTACCTTTAATTCCCCTGTGCGTTCATTTTGGCTTCGTCTGCGTGCGTGCGTTTGTGTGTTTGCGTTACTTGTGTGTGCGTGTGCGTGTGTGGTGTGTGTGTTTTTCGCTTCTCGTGGTTTCTTGTCTTCTTTTCTCTTTGCTTCTCTTTTCGTTATTGTATTTTTCCCCCCCGGTTTTCTTTCTTATCCTTTCACTTTCTTATCGTTGGGTTCATTTATTTTGCTTTGGTCTTTGCGTTCTCTCTCTTTCCTCTTCTCCCTTCTCTCCTCTCTTCCTTGCCTTCTTTTCTCCCCACTCCTTCTCCTCTCTCCCTCTCCCTCTCCCTCTCCCTCTCCCTCTCCTTATCCCTCTCCCTTCTCTTTCTCCTCCCTTATCTTATCCTATCTTTTCTCCCCTTTCTCTTCTCCCCCTTCCCTTTCCCTCCCTTCCCTCCCCCCCTGGTTCGCCGAATTCTCGCCTGCCCATTTTCGGAAAGACAGATCCCTCTTCCTGGTCGCCTCCCCCTCCCTCCCCCTCCCCTTCCCCCTCCCTCCTCCTCCCTTCCCCTTCCCCCCGCGGCTCCGAAAATAACATTCATTTCCTCAACGCCCCAAGCTGTTATTCATGAACATGTACAAGGATAATGAAACGAATACGGAGGAGGGAGGATGACCACGTAAAAAAATATAGTAATAAAAATGGGGGTGGGGTGGGGTGGGGGGGGAGGGGGGTGTTCCTTTTCGTGCGAAATAGCGAATGGTAAGAGTGGAAGAAGATTATGTAATAGATGATCTGTCGAACGCGGATTTTTTTTTTCATTTAATTATCTATCAATCAATTTGTTTACTTGTGTCCACGGCTTCGTTCTCTCTCTCTCTCACTCACTCACTCTCTCACTCTCTCTCTCTCTCTCTCTCTCTCTCTCTCTCTCTCTCTCTCTCTCTCTCTCTCTCTCTCTCTCTCCTTTTAGCATTTCTTCCCATTTACTTCTTCGTCTCGTATCTTTTCCCTTCCCCCAACGAACAATTCCTCAGTTTTCATCATTATTTTCCAAACACTTCAGTCGTTGTTAAAATGAAAGAAAACAATAGAGTAGGTGGGTTAGTGAAAGGAAAGACTAGATAAGAGACAACAAAAAAAATTATAATAAATAAAAAAAAAAATGGAAGGAGAAAAAAAAGTAGAAATCACAGTTAATCCTGCAAAGTTTCGTGGGGATGCCAAACCGTGCATTCTTGTGATCACCTTTTAGCGTGAATAATCTACGGTGGGCTACTGCTACTACCAACGATATCTTATTACTACTTCTATCAGTACTACTACTACTACTATACTACTACTACTTATTTAACACTACTACTACTACTACTATTGTTATTTAACACTACTACTATTACTACTACTACTACTACTACTTTTCAACAACTACTATATTACACTACTACTACTACTATTTCAACACTACTACTACTACTACTACTACACTACTACTACTACTACTACTCTATTTTCAACACTACTACTACTACTACTACTATTTTCAACACTACTACTACTACTACTACTACTATTTTCAACACTACTACTACTACTACTACTACTATTTTCAACACTACTACTACTACTACTATTTTCAACATATACTATATTAACTATACTATTTTCAAACTACTAACTACTACTACAACATACTAATATACTATACTACTTAACAATACTACTATATATTTACATACTACTATACTACTAACATTACTATTATCAAACATAATACTAACTATAAACACTACCTATATTCAACAACTATTCAAATCTACATACATATTTTAACATACTACTAACTACTATTTACAACATTACTACTACTACTACTAATTTCAACACAACATACTATGATTTAAAATATGACTAACATAATTAGTAACTGTACTAAATATAATACTAAAAAATATACATATAATTAACATACTACATATAAACATATATATACTTCTAACATTATACTACTATTAACATATATTATCAGTAAATTATATCATATATTAAATTAGCAACTACGTATCTCAAACATATAATAAGAAAATAAAAATAAAAGATAGCAAGACTAAATAAGAAATGTAAGATTTAATATAAAAATAAAAATAGATAAACGAATACGCAAAGAACAATAATAGTAAAAAATTATACAATAGATACACAATACAGTGAGAACTTCATAATTAAATTTCTAAGAAAATATTAAAACAAATTTCTAATTAAAAATATAACCAATCGATACAAAATTCACTAATATATAAGATAAAAATCAAAGATTAGAAAATCAAAAAACCTTTAAAGAAAAGCACAAGACAAGAGGTAAGCCCCCTGCGAAACGCTTTCGTTCGATCGACGAAACCACTGCGCCAGCCTTCCAATATCAGTGAAGGATAAAACGATCGCTACTACATTACTATTACAACATACTACTTACTACTACTAACTACTAACATTACTACTACTATATAATATACTTACTAAACATACTACTACTACTACTACTTACATACGGTATTTCACTACTACACACTGCTGTTAGAATTTGCCCACCGCCACAATCATTAGATTTTTATTACTATTGCTACCACCAATACGTTTATGTTACTGGTTCTAATGATTTATAATTACCTAAAAAATAAATAGATAAAACGACTTACGCAATCACCTTATCCTATATCCAAAATTGAGACCTCATAATAGAGTAATTATGATAGATAGATCGATAGATAAAATGCATAACAGTAAAAAACATTTTCATTTATTTGAACTTCAGACATAAAAAAAAATATAAATAATAAATAAATAAACAAATAAAATTAAGATTTGAAGATGCACCTCTTGTGCGTAAGGATATATATATATATATATATATATATATATATATATATATATATATATATATATATATATATATATATATATTATATATATATATATATATTTCTATATTTCATCTACATATATATTTTTAGCAAATTTCGTCCTCCTCTTTCGTCGAGGAGGACGACGAGGACGAAGGAGGAAGAGGAGGGAGGGAGAAAGAAAATACAAGAGAAGAGAAGAGAAGAGAAAAGAGAAGAGAGAAAAGGAAAGGAAAAGATAAAAAGATAAAAAGAGAGAAACAAACAGACCAACAGCGAAACCAAGGGAAGAAAACGCACTGAGAAATACTTTCCTACGCTCTCCTGGTAAACACGTACTTGCAAAACGGACATTTCTGACGGTCTAAAAAATCCCAACCAAATGGCGAAGCCCAGACACAGTTCCACATATCAAGTGAAGGATAAAACGGCATCGCTCGAAGCCCAGAGTGGTAATCCAACTTCAAATGAAAACCTGTTTTATTTAGCTTTTTTGTCCCTCAAGGTCGCCGAGCTAACCCAGTACCTCGCTCTCCAACACGCTTCCACCTCGGACGCCCCTCCCTCCCTCCCTCCCTATTTCCTTTCCTCCCTCTTTCCTTCCCTCCCTATTCCTTTCCCTCCCTCCCTCTCTCCCTATTTCCTTCTTTCTTTCCCTTCCTCCCTCTCTCCCTATTTCCTTCCTTCCCTCCTTCCCTCTCTCCCTATTTCCTTCCTTCCCTCCTTCCCCATTTCCTTCCCTCCATCTCGACTCTCCTCCTCCCTCCTCCTCCTCTTCCGATTCCCTCCTTCCTTCGTCCGTCTCTCCATGCGAGACCTTTCTTCCCTCATCCCTCTCTCTCTCTCTCTCTCTCTCTCTCTCTCTCTCTCTCTCTCTCTCTCTCTCTCTCTCTCTCTCTCTCTCTCTCTCTCTCTCTCTCTTCCCTTCACTCTGAAACCCTTCTTCTCCTCTCCCTCCCTCTCTTCTCCTCTCCCTCCTTTCTTCTTCTTCCCTTCCCTCCTTCGTTCCGAAAAGCATCTTCACTCTTTCCCTCCAATGCCCCTTTCTCTATCTGATATATTCATTCTCTCTCTCTCTCTTTCTCTTTCGCTCTCTCTCTCTTTCTCTTTCGCTCTCTCTCTCTTTCCCTTTCGCTCTCTCTCTCTTTCCCTTTCGCTCCCTCTCTCTTTCCCTTTCGCTCCCTCTCTCTCTCTCTCTCTCTCTCTCTCTCTCTCTCTCTCTCTCTCTCTCTCTCTCTCTCTCTCTCTCTCTCTCTCTCTCTCTCTGTGAAGTACCGTAATATCTTCCTTCATACATCTTACACTCTCGAACGCACTTCAAAAATCTTAATTCTTTTTCCAAGGCAGTTATTACTTTTTTTTGTTTCTTCTTATCTCATTTCGCCCTTTCGGAGTCTACGTTTTTCCTCTATTTGTATATCTATTTTCCGTTCTCTCTCTCTCTCTCTCTCTCTCTCTCTCTCTCTCTCTCTCTCTCTCTCTCTCTCTCTCTCTCTCTCTCTCTCTCTCTCTCTCTCCCCTCCGTTTTCCTTCTCCCCAGCCAAAAGCCAGAACAGATAAGATTCTACCTTCTGTCCTTAATTCAATCTTACCTGTGGCCCCCACCCCATCCTTCCCACCTACCTCCCCCTCTGAAGAAATCTCATTACAGGTAACGGAGGGGAGGGAAAGGGGAAAGGAGAGACGGGAGAGGGGGTGGGGGGAGAAGAGGAAGGGGAAGAAGGAGAAGAGGGGGTAGACGGGAAAGGGGAAAGGAGGGGTCGGGAAGGGGAGGAGGAGGAGACGGAAAGGGGAGGAGGAGGAGACGGGAGAGGGAGAGGAGGGGACGGGAGGGGGAGAGGAGGGGACGAGAGATGGTGGGAAAGAGGGAGGGGGGGATGTGACCTACGCAGATATATCGGTCACAGACATATATCATTTACTCTGTTTCTGCCTCGTTGACCTTGGCGGGGGTGGGAAACACACGAAGGAATAATTCTCGTTTCTTGGTTTATTCTGTTGTTCCCAGGTTTCTTCAACTTCTTTTCCCACTATCCATTGCATTATTCACTAACTTCTCTCTTTCACCTTTATTAGGATTGCACTAATCAGTATACCGTTAAGCACTCATCTTGAAGAACCACAATTATAAACATTTTTCGCAATCAAGTTCACCAGTTTTTCCCCACTTTCGTTTTTATGAGTGTCACACGTCTCGTTAGAATCATTTAACTGTCATCATCATCATCATCATTAATTATTTATATACCTGCTAGTCCCGCTTCAGTTTTCCATCCGTTTCTTCTTTTTTTACCTTTTTCTTTTTCTTGTAATAAGAGAAGACGCAAGAATTCTACCGCCTCCCACCTGTCTCCCCCCCCCCTATCCCCCCATTCTCCCTTTCCACCACCCTTTGAAAAAAAAAAAGAAAAAAAATTGCGTAATGAAAACTGTTGCGTAATAAGTGCCCCTCCCGCTCCCCCACACACACTCCCTGCCCAACACCCGCTCATCCCTCCCTCGAGAAAGAGGTACCTGTACTACCTCCCCCCCTCTTGCCTTACCCTAGCCAACCCTACCCTACTCTCCTTTACTCTCCTCCTTTCCTTTCCCTTCCCTTCCTTATCCTTATCCTTCCCTTCGCTAGCCTTCCCTTTCCTTCCTTTCCCTTCACTACGCTACTGTCCTGAACTCTCCTCCCGCCCCTCCCCTCCCCTGCCACCCCCCTAAACCTTGCAAGTGAGGACTCGTTTTCGCCTGGTAACTACCGACCATCACTCCTTCAAAAACAGGAGCTTTGTACCCCCTACCCCCACCCTCTGTTACCTCCACCTACCCCCACTCTCCAACCCACCTTGGACCTAGCACCCCTCCCTCCTCCTCCCCTTCCTCTTGACCTACCTCCCTCTTCTTGCCTTGCAGCCGTGGCGTCATCTTCAGGAAAGCGTAATAGATCACCTCCTTTGCAGTGACACTTAATACTGGCTGCGACAGAGGGACATTCCGGACTCATTCCCGCCTCAACCTGTTCTGGTCCCGTTGTGTGTTTAATTTACCGCTCAAGCACGCAAACGCGCACACGCGCCCCACACAATCACGTCCCCAAACCCTCCGCGTCCGTCTACGCAGAAGCACACACGCAGTCGCACACGCAGACACACACACGTAGACGCGCGCGCCCACACACACACGCGCGCGCGCGCACACAAAACACAACAAACCAAAATCACACCAAAAAACCCCGCACGCACGCACGCACCTTGCTCATAAGGATCACGCCGCCACCCCCCCCCCCCTTATCCGTCTCCCGAGCGCTCGTGCCTCGCATCCCCCACGACAGGCACAAGCACAGACACAGCCACACCCAACGCACGCAGGACAAGGCAGGAGTCCTACGCAGTACCAGGGGACCAGGGGATGCGCCGCTCGTCCTGCTGGGAGTTACAATTGCAGGATGACATTTGCTGTTGCCAAGCCGTCCTCTCTCCCTGTCTCCCTCCCTCTCTCCCTCTCTTCCTCCCTCTCTTCTTCCCCACCTCTCTCTTCCCCCTCCCTCCCTCTCCCTCCCTCTCCCTCTCTGTTGTGGGTATTGCCCCCTTCCCCAGGTAGGCGAAGGGGATGGAAGTGGAGCAGGTGGTTGCAACATTAGTAGCAAGAGGGGGGGAGGGAGGGAGGGAGAGGGAGAAGAGGGGGAGTGGAGGGAGGGAGAGGGATGACAGGTGGAGGGGGAGTGGGAGAGAAGGAAAGGGAGATGGTATGGAGGGAGAAAAGGAAGGGGAGATGGAGGGACGGGGGAGGGGAGGGAAGGAAGGGGAGAAGGAGGGACGGAGGGAGGGGAGTGAGGGAAGAAAGGGTAGATGGTAGGAGGGGGGGAGGTAGGAGGAGGGAGGAAAGAGAGAGGAGGTCGAAAGAGAGAAGGAAGGAAGGAAGGAAAGAGGTGGTCAAAAGAAAGGAGGGAGGAAAGAGAGAGGAGGTCGAAAGAGACGAAGGAAGGAAAGGAAGGAAAGTGAATGTGAAAGAAATGAGAAATCTCTCAAACCGAAAAAAAAAGAAAAAAAAGTACTCGGTGGAGGATGCAATTACAGGTCACACAGGCTGTCTCGTGTCCTTACGGTTACTTACCGTTCGTTCCTAGCGGTTTCAGCCAACGTACCGTGCATGCCAAACCGACACTGAGAGCATCGGCCTTCGTGCTTCTTCGTTTACCTTCTCCCTCCCTTGCCTTCCCTCTCCCTCTCTAGCTCCTGCTCTCTCTCTCTCTCCTCTCTCTCTCTCGTTCTAGGCTCTCGCTTATTCTCTACCTTTCAAGCTCTTGTTCTCTCTCTCTTTTGCCCTCGTTTCTTCTCCCTCGCTTCGCCTCTCACACTCTAGCTCTTGCTCTCTCCATCTCTAGGTTTTTTGCTCCCTCGCCTTCTCCCTCGCTCCTTCTCCTCCCTTGCCTTCCCTCTCCCTCTCTCGTTCTTGCTCTGTGTATATTATGAAGCATCCAGATATGTGACCACTGTACACAATATTCGAAAAATGAGAATGGAGAGAGGAGGTGAAATTGAGAGAGGGAGGCGGGGGAGAAGGGACAGGGGGAGAAGAGACAGGGGGGGGAGAGAGGGAGAGGAAAAAGGGAAGAATGGCGAAAGACAAGAGGTAGGGGGAGGAGGGAGAAAAGGGGAGACTGGGGAGAGGAAGGAAATATAAGGATAAGGGGCAAAGGGAGCAAAGAGGAAGGAGAAAAGGGAAGACTAGGAAGAGGAAGGAGGATAAGGAGAAAAGATCAAAGAGAACAAATTCGAAGATAAAAGGAAAAAAAAGCGAAAAAAGAAGAAACGAATGCGAGAAAAAAAAATCTGAAAGGAAGATAGTGGAGATGAAAGACGAAAAAAAAAAAAAGAGGGAACACGAAGAGGAGGAAGGAGGAGGAGAAAGTGTCAAGCCAAGGCACTACTACAAGAAAGAGGAAGACGAGCAGGGCCGCAAGTCAACCGTTGGTAGAGGCGACGGAGAGATGGCACTGGCGGAAGAGAAAGGCACGAGCAGAGGGCCAACCAGCCGGCCCCCAGCCGGGATTCGGAAGAGAACGGGTCCTGCAGAGGGAAGTATCCTCTGCCCTCAAGCCACCCTGGCACTCCTAGGCAACATTAATACAACACATCCTTCAACATGACGTCACTGCCCAGGTGTCCTTTGCGGCTTCGAAGGGAGGAGGGAGAGAGGGAGGGAAGGAAGGAGAGATGGAGGGAGGGAGGGAGGGAAGGAGGGAGAGATGGAGAGGGAGAGTGAGGGAGGGAGGGAGAGTGAGGGAGGGAGGGAGGGAGGGAAGGAGGGAGAGATGGAGAGGGTGAGTGAGGGAGGGGGAGAGTGAGTGAGGGAGGGAGAGAGGGGGAGAGTGAGGGAGGGTGACGAAGAGAAAGGGAGAGGAAGAGGAAGAGGGAGAGCGGGAGAAAGGGAGAGGAAGAGGGAGAGAGTGGGAGGGAGACGGGGAGTAAAAGTGAGTGTGGGAGAGGGAGGGAAAGGAAGGAAAGAAGAAAGGAGATAAATAGAGAATGAAGACACTATTTTCATATTTTTTATTACTGAGGAGGGCGGGAGGGATGGAGTGATGGAGGAAAAGATAGATAGATAGATAGATAGATAGAGAGCGAGAGAGCGAGAGAGCGAGAGAGCGAGAGAGCGAGAGAGAGCGAGAGCGAGAGCGAGAGCGAGAGCGAGAGCGAGAGCGAGAGCGAGAGCGAGAGAGCGAGAGCGATAGAGGAAGGGGAAGGGAGAGAGAATGAAAGTGGGAAAGGGAGAGGGTGAGAACGCGAGGGAGGGAGGGAAAGGGAGGAAAAGAAAAAGAAAAGCAAAAAAATGGAAGACCACGAAACCAATAAAAACCATATTTTTACTTCTCCCGAAAATAAATCGACCATTCCGAGGCCCAACAACACACCGAAGCGCATTTAAAGGGCCCACTTCTAATGAAACCCCTCCTGCGACAGCCATTCCACGCGATAGCATAATTGCGTGCACTCCCGCTATCACCTAAAACAACATCATTAAGAGATTAAACGGTCTTCTGCGCGCCCATAGTCATTGTG
>NC_051389.1:11628340-11643340 GCF_015228065.2 Penaeus monodon
AGAAAATAAGGAAGAGAATAAATGAAAATAAAAATAAAATAAAATAAACACGAAAGAACTGTACGAAGAAACAGGAGCGCATGCATACGAGGAAAAGGCAAACAAATGGAAGGAGAAACAGGAGAGAACAGAAGAAAACAAGAGGAGAGGAAGAAACGGGATCCAGCCACAAGGCTAGAGAGAGAGAAAGGCTTAAACAGAGCAGGATAACTACAGGGCCGCCATTACATTCGTTATCTGGACTAATGATACCTTAACTGCTGCCCATTCCACCTGCGCCGGCCCCGTCTTAATCGAGGGGGGGAGGGGGGAAGGGAAGGAAGGGATGGAGAGGAAGGGAGGGATGGGGGAGAGGGAGGGAAGGGAGGGAGGGAGGGAGGGAGGGAGGGAAGGGAGGGAAAGGGGTAGGGAGAGGGGAGAAAAGGGAGGGAAGGGAGGAAAGGGGTGAAGGGGGGGGAGGAATAGGAGGAAGACGGGATGGAGGGAGGGAGGGAGGAAGAGAAGGAAGAACGGAAAGAAAAGGGAGAGAAGGAGAGAAAGAGAGCGGAAAAGCTGGAACGTAGAATGGAAGAAGATAAATAAAGACATTTCATTCTCTGTCCCCCATCCTCCCTCCTCCCCCTCCTCCCCCTCCCCCTCCTCCTCCTCCTCCTCCTCCTCCTCCTCCCGACGGTGTGGGCGTGAAGTTACAGGCTGCGTGGGCGGGGCTGCGAACGAGGAGAAGCAAAGAGGAGAGGGAAACGGGGAAGACACAAGATGAATGAGGAGGGAGAAATAATATACGAAAGAGGGAAAGAGAGGAGGGCGGTAATGGCCGAGGGGAATATTAGAAGGAAAGGAAGGAAGGAAGGAAGGAGAGACAGAGAGAGAGGGAGAGAGAGAGAGAGAGAAGAGAGAAAGAGAAAGAGAAAGAAAAGAGAAAGAAAGAGAAGAGAAGAGAAAGAAAGAGAAAAGAGAAAGAAGGAGAAGAGAGAAGAAGAGAAAAGAGAAGAGAAGAGGAGAGAGAGAGAGAGCGAGAGAGAGAGAGCGAGCGAGAGAGAGCGAGAGGAGAAGAGAGAGAGAAGAGAGAGAGAGCGAGTGGAGAGAGAGAGAGAGAGAGTGAGACAGAACCGAGAGACAATGAGAGAGAGAGAACAGGAGAGCACGAGCGGGGGATCAGGGCCCGGCGATGGCGAGTGCCAGCAGGTGCCAGATGCGGGCGTCATGCACGAGCAAGCGAGAGGCCGCGGGCTGCTCATGACGGCAGGTGCGCGGTCGCTTTGCCGTGCATTTCGTCGCGTCACTTCGGCGAAACGAGTCAGCCCTGCTTAAGAGGATTTAGTTTCCTCTAGGAGAAAAATAAAAATGATAAAACGAGTTTTATACTGATTATACTTCTATTGCCTAGAAGGAAGCAAATGTTTAATCTAAAAGTCAGGAGTATAAGAAGAAAAAATAGGAGAAAAAATAAAAAATAAAAGAAGAAGAAAGCAAGAAAGAAGGTGAACATGAAGAAAGAGACGAATAAGAGAAAGAAAGATACAAGGAACACCCCACCCCCACCCCCCCATAAAAGTCCAGGTTTAGCATATTGCAACATAATAATAGTGATAAGTGATAATATTAGTGTACTGATTTCAAGTATTAATATTAAAGATAATAGACAACGATTGATAATAGTACGATAGTATGATGATGACGATAATGATAATAAAATGATAATAATAATAATAGTACTGATGATGATGATAATAATGATGATGAGAATGATGATCATCAACCAACGCTAGTTATCACACGACCCGGCATCATCGAGTTAGAACTTCAAGCGAATGCCAAGACTGCCCCTAACACACTCGTCTTCAGGTCTTGCTGCATGGCCGAGGAGCTCAAAGTGCCAGCCTGTCCCGAGTTCAGAGGCCTTGGTGCTTTGGGAAGGTCGGCTCGGAAATCGTCTCTTTACCTACTCTGGTCGCTCGTCAATACGGCACTTTCGCCTCTGTGTAACCCGGCGTAAGGCACTCGAGGCCTGTCATGGCACGAGGCTGGATGGCTGGCGTGGTCTCGGGGGTAGGGCTCGGGGGTAGGGCTCGGGGGTAGGGCTCGGGGGTAGGGCTCGGGGGTAGGGCTCGGGGGTAGGGCTCGGGGGTAGGGCTCGGGGGTAGGGCTCGGGGGTAGGGCTCGGGGGTAGGGCTCGGGGGTAGGGCTCGGGGGTAGGGCTCGGGGGTAGGGCTCGGGGGTATAGGCCTAGGGATATAGCCCCAAGGGTAGGCCACAGCACTGCGGGGCTTTGTGTACGCTGGCCATAGGCTGCCTGGCACTGAGAACGTCATAGCGCATGGGAAGGGGAAGAAGGGGTGAAAATAAAGGAAGATGAAGGAAGGAGAAGGGGATAACTGGGATGAGAGACGAGAGAAGGCGGATGGAAATAAGGAAAAAATGAAAATGAAAAGTGAAAAAGGGAAAAGTTTTTAAAAAAGAAAAAAAAAGAAAAAGGCAAAAATGGAAAAAAAGAAAAAAAAGGAAAAGAAAAAAAGTGCAAAGACGGAAACGGTCCCCTGGCGTCGTAGTCTGTCGGTCCTTCTGACAGACGTCGCCCAAGTTTTCCAGTATTTTTTTTACAGAAATTCGTCAACCCACGCGCCGGAGTGGAGGAGAGGATCAAAATTAATTAGAAACGTGTAGGAAATTCGGGGAAAATTTGAAACTTGTCGTAATGATCGATAGGACTGAAAAGCAGTGTAGAAATTTAAGTCGTATATACGTTGATGATCACTAAAACTCGCCTACTCACGCATTCTCTTCAGTCAAGTCAAGTCAAGTCAAGTCAAGTCAAGTCAAGTCAAGTCAAGTCAAGTCAAGTCAAGTCAAGTCAAGTCAAGTCAAGTCAAGTCAAGTCAGGTCAGGTCAGTCAAGTTACTCATTACTATATCCTTATTACAGTGAGTACTCACACTTGAGGCCAAACATTTACCAACACAGCCGCTTAAACTCCCCGAAAACAAGCAGCTTTCCTCAGTTCACAAGCCTCGTATCTACAGTGACTCGACACCAACGTACCTGCAAAAAGGAAGAAAAAAAAATTATTACATGCTTTGTAAACCTGAAATCCAGTTTTTAAATAAATCTTGAAACAAATATTACGCTCCAAATACTAATCAAACACAAACGGGGTTTTAAAAGACTAGATGGGTCTCCCCTACACCTTCGACCCTAAAGAAAAAATAAATAGATAAAGAAAGAAAGAAAAAAAGAAAGAAAAAAAAAGAAAAATGGCAAAAGGAAATATGAACAGGAAAAGAAAAGCTATAAAAAAAAATATATATATAAAAAAATATCGAATCTTCAGTCCCGACCGAGTTTCACTCTACCTAACAACTAAATAAAATGAACCAAACCTTAAGCCAGGAAAAAGAAGACTAAAAATCCAGTCATCATCGAATCACCTCACTAAAAAAAAAAAAAAAATCAGTGCACTTACGTAACGTCAATTCGTTACATAAAACTCGAAATCATCAGATTCTGCGATTACTTGCAAAAATCCAAATACCTTTAAAGTATTATTTTTATTTTTATTGAGGGGGGGTGGGGGTGCTTCTTATCGAGTGTAGAACATATACAATATTTACAAAATTTTCTTTAATTTTCGTTGTAGTTTGTACATTTTTTTACGCTATGGATGTGTGACGGGGATATTATGGCGTTCAAGTTCAAGTAGAATCGGTAGAATATGGAGTAGGGAAGGGGGAGGAGAGAGAGAGGAGAGAGAGAGGAGAGAGAGAGGAGAGAGAGAGAGAGAGAGAGAGAGAGAGAGAGAGAGAGAGAGAGAGAGAGAGAGAGAGAGAGAGGAGGAGAGAGAGGAGAGAGAGAGAGGAGAGAGAGAGGGGAGAGAGAGGGAGAGGAGAGGAGAGAGAGGAGAGAGAGAGAGAGAGGGGAGAGAGAGAGGAGAGAGAGAGAGAGGAGAGAATGCTGAGCGGAAAAAGAGGGAGGGAGGGAGAGCGGAGGAAGGGGAGGGAGGGGATGGAGAGGGAGGGGGATGGAGAGAGGGAGGGGGATGGAGAGAGAGGGATGGACGGGGAGAGGGAGGGGGACGGGGAGAGAGATGGATTTTACAATACAATGTGAAACAATTGAAAAAGAAGCTTTAAGAAAAGACAAGTTTTTCGGATTCGAGATATTATTAAATTACATGTTGAAAATTTTTACCTTTCCGGGGTGGTTGTACTCTCTTTCTCTCTCTCTCCTACACCTACACACACACACACACACACACACACACACACACACACACACACACACACACACACAAAGTTACTTTTATTCACTCCTCGTGAGAGTGCAGCAGTAAACTTCCTAATAAAATAACAGATACTGGAAACACATTAATGGAGTCTCTAACTTAATCTCATGTACCTCTCTACCTATTTATCTAAATCTCACAAACCCGGAGTGAGAGAAAAAATAAGTAAATGCAATTGCAAATAAAATAAGAACAAATTCTGATATGCTAATTTAGAATACTACACATAATGAAACCAGAATATCTAACCAAACAGGTTTAGATGTAAACAAGCCATATAAACAAACTACTCAAGCAAGGTCATATATCTGCCGTACGCACAGGGATGATAAAAAAAAAAAATAAAATAAAAATCAAGGAAATAAAAAGAAAGAATCTAGTCCACTTAATATTACGTAGTTTAAATCTTTCGTTGCGGGGTTGGCAATGCTGGAATGGAGGTATGGTTGGCAATCCTGACATCAATTCACGTTGTCCAGATTGCATTTTCCTTTGATAGCTCATTAAAGGAAATTAGGATCAATTATTCGCCATATGATCAGTAGAGGTTTTTTTTTATATGATACGGGCAGCTGCATAAGTCATCAAATCTGGCGCGAAGAAAAATCGTAGAAGAAAGAATAAAAAAGGGAGAGAAATTGGAGAGAAATATTGACAAGAAAAAAAAAAAAGGATAAATACAACAAAAACTAGTAATAAAAGATATCAAACAGGATGCAAAACCGCCCCGGAACACAACATATTCGAAAAAAACATTATTCTCCATATAAAAAGGATATTCCCCCGCCCTCTCTCTCGCCTTAAAGCTTAAAAAAAAAGTGACGCGCACACAGCGACATTTCAACCCCCCCTCCCCCCAGAGAACCATCATTAATGCGCGTGTGATGCTTTACTCGTAAAATGCTAAATAATGGATACGGCTGCACTCTGCTCTGCCGCTGAATAAACGCTGGGACAAGCAATCGCATTTATAAGCTTGATCAAATACCATGAAATGAATCAGCATCTCTTTACAGAGAGGGGGGGGGGGTGAGACACTTATGGTGGCATTACGTATTCTCATGTAGGCCTATGTACATAAGCTCTGCATGTGCGGTCATTTATGCAAGTGTGTGTACAGATGTATGGAATAAAATGTATCAGATGAATAATAAGTTAATGAGCGTTTGAATGAATGGATGAATAAATAAATACTTGTGTGCGGGCGTGCGTGACTGAATACCTGAGTGAGCGAGTGAGAGAATGATATATACATAATTCATGTGCGTTTAGACACACGTCCATACATCACAGTCTATAAAAATCGCAATGTATGACTAATAACCAAAATAAACATATGATTAAATACACAACATTAACCATTACTATCATTAAAAAAAACTTTGGATCAATTACACAACTAAACAATTAACATGTAAGTTGACGTACCTAAAAAAAAAAATGACATGCAAAATAATCAACATTTATTGAATGTTCTGATCATGCAATACTGGCTCTGCTATATGTTACCTGCTCCGCCATGAGCTAAATCTCCCAGTGCATGACGGGCGCGAAAATGGGACCAATTTGTCCACGGGAGCCAATTTTCGTAAAAAGGCTCGATAAAATAGGGGAAGGATAGGTGTGACTAAAATTGACTATGCAAATGAGAGTAAAATCAAAACAGAAGCAACGACATTCGTTCAGTTCAAATATAATATGCGGTGTCCTCATTATATAGACAGTATTCTCTCACTTATCCAGTCATCCATCCATTCATTCATTCATTCATTCATTCATTCATTCACTCATTACATTCATTCCCACGTTTTCACTCACTCACTCATTTACTCACTCCCAAACTCACAATCTCACCCTTATCCTAACTCACAATCTCACCCTTATCCTAAAACACACACACACACACACACACACACACACACACACACACACACACACACACACTCTTAGCCTGCTCTCTCTCCCTCCCCCCCACACACACATTCAGTCTATCACATCTCCGAAAAAGGCGCACACAACACAGGAACCGAACACAACATAGCAATAACACCTGCCAAGCGGAAAACATAGCACCTGCGCGTGAGAGGGTGTGGGGAGAGGGAGATGGAGAGGGGAGGGGAATGGTGAGGGGAGAGGGAGAGGGAGTGGGGGGAGGGGGGAGGAAAAGGGTGGTGGGGAGGGGGGGGTGACGGGTGAGGGAGAGAGAGTGGGGAGAGGGGGAGGGGAGGAGTGGGTGGTGAAGAGGGGAGAGGGGGAAGTGTAGAGTACTCTTCGCTTCACTTTTGTACCACAAGATGAGGAAGTTCATTGCACTCCTTTTCAATGGTCGTTGACGCTGGCAATTCGACGGACCGTGTGATGCCATCTATCACTCGAGCGCGAAAGTACGTAAATCATCCGTTGATTATCCGTAAATGTTATAAAAAAAAACGGCTAGTTTGATATAGACCTTTTGTCCATTAGTATTAATGCTAAGATAAAAATGGACAGGTGAGGGAGAGGGGGAGAAGGAGGGAGGAAGGGAAGGAGGGAGGGAGGGAGAGAGAAAGATTGAGAAGGGAAGGAGGGAGGGAGAGAGAAAGAATGAGAGAGAGAGAGAGAGAGAGAGAGAGGGAGAGAGAGAGAGAGAGAGAGAGAGAAAGAATGAGAGAGAGAGAGAAAGAATGAGAGAGAGAGAGAGAAAGATGAGAGAGAGAGAGAAAGAGAGAGAGAGAGAAAGAATGAGAGAGAGAGAGAAAGAATGAGAGAGAGAGAGAAAGAATGAGAGAGAGAGAGAAAGAATGAGAGAGAGAGAGAAAGAATGAGAGAGAGAGAGAAAGAATGAGAGACAGAGAGAAAGAATGAGAGACAGAGAGAAAGCATGAGAGACAGAGAGAAAGCATGAGAGACAGAGAGAAAGCATGAGAGACAGAGAGAAAGCATGAGAGACAGAGAGAAAGCATGAGAGACAGAGAGAAAGCATGAGAGACAGAGAGAAAGCATGAGAGACAGAGAGAAAGCATGAGAGACAGAGAGAAAGCATGAGAGACAGAGAGAAAGCATGAGAGACAGAGAGAAAGCATGAGAGACAGAGAGAAAGCATGAGAGACAGAGAGAAAGCATGAGAGACAGAGAGAAAGCATGAGAGACAGAGAGAAAGCATGAGAGACAGAGAGAAAGCATGAGAGAAAGAAAGAAAGAAAAGAAAGAGAGAGAAAGAAAGAGATAGAAAGAGAAAGAGGGGGGGAGAGAAATAATCTGCAAGAAAAATGGACAGACCGAAGAGAGAGAAGTGAGCGAAGAACCGCAAGAGCAACCACAGAAATCAATCACTTCCATCTGAGCAATAACACAGCCAGTAATGCGGTAATTTTATCCGGCTCGCCTGAGTGATGTAACGTGTAATACATAAGTCTGTCTCGCCCTCTCTCGCCCTCTCTCGCCCTCTCTCGCACTCTCTCGCACTCTCTCGCACTCTCTCGCACTCTCTCGCACTCTCTCGCACTCTCTCGCACTCTCTCGCACTCTCTCGCACTCTCTCGCACTCTCTCGCACTCTCTCGCACTCTCTCGCACTCTCTCGCGCTCTCTCTACCTCTACGTCCGTCCGGCCAGCCAGTCCGTCGGCCAGCCAGTCCGCCGGCCAGCCAGTCCGCCGGCCAGCCAGTCCGTCGGCCAGCCAGTCCGCCGGCCAGCCAGTCCGCCGGCCAGCCAGTCCGCCGGCCAGCCAGTCCGACATAATAATAAATAAACTTAATCGAACAAACAGATAAATATGGCGAAAACGCACACATCCATTTTAATCAAAATATAAATAAACAAAGACAAGGAGAAAAAAAATGGAAACTAAAGGATTAAAAGACTGGTGCTGCAAGAACAAAAAAGCCCGTTATAAAACATCAAAACAAAAACAGACACCAAACACGAGTAACTCCCTCTCCTCCTCCTCCTCCTCCTCCCCCCTCCCCCTCCCCCCCCCCCCCCCTCCCCCTTCCCCCTCCCTTCCCTTCCCTTTCCCCTTTCTCCCCCCTTCCCCCCTCTCCCTCTCCCTCCCCCCTCCCCCTCCCCTCTCCCTCCCCCCTCCCCCTTTCCCCCCCTTTCCCCTCCTTCTCCCCCTCCCCTCCCCCCTCTCCTTCCCTTCCCCTTCCCTCCCCCCTCTCCTCCCCCCTCCCCCCCTCTCTCCTCCTCCCCCCTCCTCCTCCTCCTCCTCCTTCTCCTCCTCCCTCCCCCCCTCCCCCCCTCAGCTAATCCTCCTCCCTCCCCCCCCTCCCCCCCTCTCCTCCTTCTCCTTGCTCCCTCCCTCTCCTCTCCCTCTCCCTCTCCCCTCTCCTCCTCCCTCCCTCCCTCCCTCCCTCCATCCCTCCCTCCCTCTCCTCCATCCCTCCCTCCCTCTCCTCCATCCCTCCCTCTCCTCCTCCTTCCCTCCCCCTCGTCCGTTCCTCTTTCTTTCTCTCCTTCTCTCGTTCTTCGCCTTAGCTCCTCTCCCTCGCACTCTCCCTTCGTCTTTCTCCCTTTCCTTTCCCTTCCCTTCCCCTCTCTCCTCCTCCCTCCCTTCCCCTCTGCTCCTCCCTCCCCTCCCCCTCCTCCACCCCCCCACCTCCACCCGCCTAAGACGCCCAACACCGGCCGTGTATCTCAACTCACGCCCACACTGCCCACTCCTGTCCTCAACGCCCTGCTCATCGCAATCACTCACTAGTAATTAGGTCATCGTTGGGTGGGAGGGGGGTGATTACAAAGACGAAAATATATACACATTAATTAAGGATTTTGCTGGACTCGAAAATACAAGTCTGTAGAAACATTTGAAAAGTGGGGGGGGGGGGGGGGGAAAACACGGATGAACTGGAAAAAAATGACAACGAACATAGGAAATTCCTTAAAGATGGCCGTAATAAAATCCCTGTTTTTCGAAACCTATCAAAACATTTGAATTTCATTTTTGAGCATAAAATTCTTGTCGTCACTTGTTTATAGAATTCGAAGTACGGGTCTAATCTATTTTAGAATAAAAACGAGATTTATTTTTAACACTGTTTACATCAGATTTTATCAAATAAACATTTGGAATGTTTTCCCTTGTCTACTTTTATAAAAGATAAAGAAAAAAAAGCTATAGTAATTTCTGAAACCGGTTCAAATCCACTTATTAATTCACTGTTGACAATGATCAAATAATCAAGGTTAGTTTATCATTTGGGTAGTGACTGTGTGGACTTCCCTTGCATGGCGTTTTGTGAGGCGCTGAGGCTATTCTGTTTTGTCCTCTCTCTCTCTCTCTTCTTCTCTCTCCTCTCTCTCTCTCTCTCTCTCTCTCTCTCTCTCTCTCTCTCTCTCTCTCTCTCTCTCATATGCTTCTAAGGCCCTAATTCACCCACCCTGCCACTAACTCTCCCACTCAGCCACACACTTACTCAAAAGTTCATCAACCCAGCCGTGTATTTGTCCAACCAGCCATCATCCACTCACTCAAATATTCATCAACCCATCCACTCACCAGACCACCCACTCACCCAGGCGGATATTTACTCACCCACTCACCCACCCACCCACCCACAACCCATGAATTTTGATCTTGAATATTCATCACCACTCAGCGCCCTCAACCCCCTTCCCCCCAGAAAAAAAAATATAAAAATAAAAATAAAAATCGCAGATATGCATCACACCAGCTGAGCGTGTACAGTCATTATTTAGAGCATTAAGTATGTTTACTAAATACGTCAAGCATAATTATGATGCGCATTAACTTTTGACTTTCATGTGCGGCGTGCGTGAAAGAGTTCGAACGGCGTGTGTTTGTGTTACATAATATAGGAAAGGAATGAAGTAAACGTACGATTCGATGAGGGTGATATTTTGCATATTTGTTGTCTAAAAGAGGATGCGAATGATAAGTAAAGAAAGGGAAAGAAATAAAGAAAGAAAGAAGGGAAACAAAACTTATTTCAACTTGGAAGGAAATATATACACAACAAAAACTTATTTCAACTTGGGGAAAAAAAAACAAAGTACAACATCCCCTTGTAAAATAATAAAAACAAATCAAATTAACGGTGTACATAATAATTTCTTAGAAGAGCCACAGTGATAAAAAAGAGTAAATTGCTTCAGCTGTTATTATCAATACCTCTTATATATCACAGATCACAACACGATATACTTTATCAGTAGTATATCTGAGTCAGCGTGCGTCTGGCGAGCCCTAATTGATTAAGGATTACGAGGAATAGTAATAAAAGCGAGAACACCAAAAAGCTCATATTAATGTGAACACAATATAGAGATATATAGTTTGTGGTGTCTTCTGTAATGCAAAGCTCGATGCTATAATAAATGAAAAAAGAAAAAAAGGAAAAATTTTTTTTTTTTTTTACCAGACTAAACAAATAAACAAACATAATATCAAAGAAACAGTGTTGTTTAATCGTGATTTCGCCTGTATTCAAGTCGGCATGGTGATAAAAAAAAAAAAAAAAATGCAAGCCACAAAGGCAACATTATTCACCGACCATAATCACATTTTACGAATAAATAAAGGTGGACATTTTCATTGCTTGAGGACGAGAAAATGGAAATTATTTTGTTCCTTTACGAAAACTCCTTGTAGACTCGATGTGGATTGTTGAAGATGTTAACCACGGCGGTTCTTGAGATGACGTTGAGAGATTACAAAGTATAGTGAAGTTGTATAGGCCTACTGCTTAATATTTCTGCGTTGCAGAAAAAAAAATAAATAAAAAAAATAAAAAAAACGGAAGATAAAGACCCCCCCAACACACACACACACCACACAACACAAACACACAAAACACACACACACACACACACACACACACACACACACACACACACACACACACACACACACACACACACACACACACACACACACACACACACACACACACACACACACACACACACACACACACACACACACACACACACACCCCGCAACTCGGCTGAAACCAAACCGAAAATCACCCTTAACGACCACAAACCCCCGTTTATTTGGACGCCAACAACCGCTTGGGGACCTCGACGTGCCTCATTGATAAAAATAATAATAATAATAATAAATAATAATAATAATAATAAAAGACAAAAGGAAACAACAGACGACCACAACCACTGGACAGCCACAACCGTCATTAGCCAAGAACAGTAACATTAACATGCAATTTAGATCCTTTGAATGCAGATTTTGTTTTTCGACTTACTGAGACTTCTTTTTTTTTCTTTAGAATTTCTACTCCTTTATCGATCTCTAAAAATACATTAAACATTACAAGGAGGAGACGATATTCATTACATAATCAAATATTATATATATATATATATATATATATATATATATATATATATATATATATATATTTCAAGATTTCAACACAATAACCCAATGAGCAACATTTCAACACACGAGTAATCACAAACGTTCTCTTTGCACACTACCCGTCGCCTCTACAAAATCAGAATTCATGATGATAAATACAAAACGAGAAATACACCGAAACACGTTCCCCGCGCTTGGCACTCGCTGGCACTTTCCGCTCCGAGGCCTTGGTGGCACTGCAATGCACTCGGCTTTCGTGCACAATCAACATGAATATCCACACTTTTACCTGAAATATCTAATTCAAAGAAATATCGGCCTTGATTTTTCTTTCTATATCATATATATATATATATATATATATATATATATATATATATATATATATATATTATTTTTTTTTTTTTTTTTTTTTCGTTTTTTTTTTTTCGAGGAGGGGAGGTTGTCCTCTATTTTTTTTTTAGACGCTTCTCCTTTTTCTTATTATTCTTTTCTTCTCTCTTCCCTGCTTCATCTTTTCTCTCTCTTTTCTTGTGCGTCTCTTTCTGTAAGTTCTTTTTCTTTCTTGCTCCCCCCAACTCCTCCCTTTTCCTCCTCCTCTCCCCTTTATCATTCCCTTTCTCTTCGTATCCCCCTCTCCCCTATTCCTTTACCCCCCCTCCCCCCATCCTCTGACGGATCTAGAAAAAAATACACAGAAGGGGGAGGGTAAGAGGCTTAACAGGGGGTGGGGGGGGCATATATATATATTTTTTTTAATAATAAAATCGGTATTACCTATAACTACATGCTTCTCTTTATTATTTGTTTAAGTGATCTAAGCAGCTTATGGACATCATGGCGGTTCATGATTGTGACACAACTGCAGGTTTTAGGGATTTTTAGTTGCGAGGCCAGCTGGCAGGGGGGGGAGGGGGAGGCACAATCCCACAGTGGTGAAGCCAACTACCCCCCTCCCCCTTCCCCCTGCCGATCCACCTCTGCTCCCCATAACCCCTTCCCCTTCCCCCTCTCCCTTTCCCTATCCCCTTCCCTCTCTTCTACCTCCCCTCTCCCCCTCCCCCCTCGACCCCCTCCCATCCCCTACCCTGTCGTCGCCCCCCTCCGCAAAATCATCCGATCATTTCACTCTATTCACGCAGGAAAAGTAGAATTAATGATAGTCTGACAGAATGAATAATGACGAAAGAAAGAATAACGAAAGGAAGGATTAAAATAAAGAAAAAAGGCAACAACAACAACAAAAAAAAAGAATATATAAACAAGGAATACAAAAATACCTAAAACAAAACACAAAAACAAAAAAAAACATTTACAATCAATAAACGAAATTTAACCACAGTACGACCCCACAAAAAATAAGCTGAAATAAAATAACGATTCTAAAATAAACAAGATTAAAACGCTTACACACCAATATATCGGAAAGAAAGTTCTGCAACACGGAACTCGCCAAAACTCTATATTGTTGTCGCTGTGGATTTGGGTCTTTGTAAGGGTGGGGGGGGGGGTGGCTGAAAAAGCAACAAATAAAAAGAATAAAAAGGAAAATATAAACGTCAAAGCAAGTACATAGGTAGATAAGTAAATAAAAAAAATCATCTCTAAGGTGTTCTAGAAATACATTTATTTACTTTGTATATTTTTTTTTCTCTTTTTTTTTTTACAAGCAAGGAATATCAGTAACTTGCAATTTGGAGAAAAATCACGGTCATCAGTTACCGATGATAATGATCAGCATTATCAATAACACTGAGCATAATAATAATAAAGAAATAATAATTTTGAAATTAAAAATATTACAAGTGATAACGACCGTAACCATTCATAATAAGAGGTGATTCTGAAGATATGATTCTAACGCTGATTTTACGAATAATAACTATTACAATCAGTATCATTTCCCCCCAAAAAAAACTATTTTCACAAGCGTTACTTATATTACTTTTTATCAACGTAACTTATCTTGAACGAAGGGGAAAATGTCCAAAGATAAAGTGTCCTCGATCAGGCCGAGTCGCTAAGTTATAAAAGAAAGAAAAAAAAGTATTAAAAAAAGTAAGCCGGTCACTTAACTTTTCTGCGCGAGCAATAAGGGCCAAAGAAGTGGAGGAAGAGGAGGGACGGGAGGAAAGGAGGAAGAGGAAGAGTTTCAAGGATGAGGATGAGGATGAGGATAAGGGGGGGGAGAAAGAGGAAGAAAAAAAAGTAGAGGAGGAGGAGGAGGAGAGAGAAAGGAGGAGAGATCAAGGAGATGAGGAGGAAAGGGGGGAGGAGAGAGAGGAGAGGAGGGAGGAGGATAGGAGAGGGGGGGGGAGGGGGATAAGAAGGGAGGAAGAGGAGGGACGGGAGGAAAGGAGGAAGAGGAAGAATTTGAAGGATGAGGAGGAGGAGGAGGATAAGGGAAGAGGAGGAGGAGGGGATAAGGAGGAGGAGGAAAGGAGGGGAGGAGGAGGAGGAGGAGGATAAGGAGGGAGGGAGGGGGGATAAGGGAGGGGGAGGAGGATAAGGGAGAAGGAAGGAGGAGGAAGAGGGGGAGAAGAAGGGAGGAAGAGGAGGAGGGGAAGGGAGGAAGAGGAGGAGGGGAAGGGGAGGAAGAAGGGAGGAGGAGAAGGGGAGAAGGAGAAGGGAGGAAGAAGAGGATGATAAGGGGGGGGGGGGAGGAGGAGGAGACGGAGGCAAACGAAGAGGAGGAAGAACAGGACGACGACATAGACGAAAAAAAGGCAAATGACCTAAAAATAGTCTCATCCTTTCCTCCCCTTCCCTCTCCCTCCCCTTCCCCTCCCCTTCCCCTTCCCCTCTCCCTCCTTCCTCCCCAACCCCTCCCCCCGCCCCCAAGATCTTGCAAAAAAAGCGCAATAGAGCTAAGGAGTCTTTGCCAAAGAACTCGCCATGAACAGGGCCAGCCCGTCTCCTGCTATCTTTCGAGAATGTTCCGTCAGTGACATTTCCACCCCCCACCTCCACCACGCACTCCACCCCCCACCTCCACCACGCACTCCCACCTCTACTCAAATCATCTTCCCCCTCTCCAGCTCCCTTCCTCCCCCTCCCCATCTCCCCTCCTTACCCCATCTCCTCTCCTCATCTCCCTTCCTTCCCATCTTCTCTCTCCCCATCTCCCTTCCCCCCTCACCCTATCTCCCTGTCTCCCCTTCCCTCCTTACCCCATCTCCTTTCCATGTCAGACGAAGCAAGGCGACGATGATGGAAGATCTAATATAAAAAAAATCCAGGTTCTCAAAGTAGTTTATTTTTGTTTATTCACTTATCCATTTACATTCTTACTTGTTTTTCGGTTCTCTACTTTTTCGATATTCTTCCGTTTCATCTTCCTGTTCCAATAATTATCATCTACATTGCATTCCTAATCATCCTCTCCCTCTTCCTCTTAATCTTCC
>NC_051389.1:11645840-11695457 GCF_015228065.2 Penaeus monodon
AGAGAGAGAGAGAGAGAGAGAGAGAGAAAGAGAAAGAGAAAGAGAAAGAGAGAGAGAGAGAGAGAGAAGAGAGAGAGAGAGAGAGAGAGAGAGAGAGAGAGAGAGAGAGAGAGAGAGAGAGAGAGAAAATCCACTGCTGCCTTTCCACACAATATGCCTGAGATTCTTTGAAGTCGCATTCCTACGCATGAAAAAAAAAAAAAACATTCGCGTGCAAATAAGTTATATTTATTGAGAGAGAAATACATCATCATCAACATATGCATGCAAAAATGTTATAAAGACGGAAAAAAAACAGACCATTAAGTGGGAAGAGAGCCAAAATAGGACAGAATAAAACTAATGAATATTATGCAGATCAAAATAGCGAATGCACCCCCTTCCTCCCCCACCCCCCTCTGAATAATTTCGTTTCGATTATTTTTCTTGCAAATGTTTGCCTTGTTCTAAGAATAGCAACGACGCCGCCACCACCACCTTCCCCCTCCTCCCCCTTCCCCTCTTCCTCCCCCTCCCCCCCTCCCCCCGTCCCTTTTCTGAATTGGAATAACTTCCGTAACTCCTGACTTTCCTTCGCATGTTTATTGCCATATTCTTATTTTAATTTCTTCCTTGTTTATTGCCATCCTCTTCTCATTTTACTTTGCTTGTTTATGGCCTTCCTCTTCTTCCTTGTTTATTGCCATCTTCTTCTTCCTTTCCTTTTCTTCCTGGTTTATTGCCGTCCTCTTATTTTTCTTTTCTCCCTTATCTTCCTTCTTCTACTTCTCTTCTTCGTATCCCGACTCGTCTCCTCTTTTCTTTCCTTCCTCCCTTTCTCCTCTTCCCATTCCTGTTCCCCCCATTACTTCTTACTCTTCACACTCCCTTTCTTAATTTCTCTCTTTTCCCTCTTCCTTATTGCTACCTAATAACCGCCATCATCTTCCTTCCCCCCTTTTCCTCCTCCTTTATTTTATCCAATTATCAGAGACGAAATGTCCACGTAAAAAATATATATCTTCCCCATTTAACAGAAAATTCAATACTCACGTCGACAGGGATGTAATGACTTCGCCAGATATGCCTATATGGAAACCAGGAAAAAACAACGACTTTCATGTTATGCTGAAAATAAAATAAATTAACTTAAAAAGAAAATGACGAAAAGCGAACACCAACAATAACAGCAACTACAGCAACAACCAACATCACCAACACCACCACCACCACCACACCCAAAACACCAAAAACACCAAAAACACCCAAAACACCAAAAAACACCACCAACAGCACCACCAACAACAACAACAGCAACAGCAACAACAACAGCAACAGCACCACCACCACCTACACCACCCTCTGCATGCAGCCACGAGCCCACCACGCAGTTGCCATCGCTGCAACGCCAGCTGGCCCGTTCCCTCCGCACCCTCTGCATGGCCGGCTTTGCACCATGCACGCCCTCTCCTCCCTCACCCCCGCACGCATGACCTATGCGAGTCTACCTTCAACACCCATCTCCATCTTCTCCTTAATCTCGACTATCTTTATTTATCCAAGCCTTCTGCTTCTCTTTTATCTTCGCTTATACTTTTTTTCGTTCGGTACCTTCTATTTTCATTTATCCTTACTACTTCCTTTATCTACTCTGTGCCCTCTACTGTTCTTTATCCGATCTCCTCTCCTCTCTCTTCTCCTCGCTGCTGCTGCTCCTCCTTTCCTCCTCGCTCCCCCTCATTTTCCCTCCTCTTCCTTCCTCCTCCCTCCTCCTCGCTCCTCTTCCCTCCTCTTCCTTCCTCTTCCCTCCTCCTCGCTCCTCTTCCCTCCTCCTCGCTCCTCTTCCCTCCTCCTCGCTCCTCTTCCCTCCTCCTCGCTCCTCTTCCCTCCTCCTCGCTCCTCTTCCCTCCTCCTCGCTCCTCTTCCCTCCTCCTCGCTCCTCTTCCCTCCTCCTCGCTCCTCTTCCCTCCTCCTCGCTCCTCTTCCCTCCTCCTCGCTCCTGTTCCCTCCTCCTCGCTCCTCTTCCCTCTTCTTTCCTCCTCCATTCGTAAATCCAATTCTCCCACGCCCACCGCGAGCTCTCTTTTGCGATGCATGATACACATCTTGCTGCCTTGTCCTTCTCTCTCCCTCTTCCATATTTCCCATTCCAGTTCCTGCCTCTTCCCCTTTTCTTCTTTCCCAGGAGGAGAGAGGGGAGATTGGAGTATGCGTGAGGAAAAGAAAAAAGAGGAGAAGGAAAGGAGAAAGGAGGAGGAGTAGAAGAAAAAATAAATCGTCTCGCTCAATATAGTCTTCGTTACTCGCGTCCTCTCCCTCTCCCTCTCCCTCTCGATCTTTTTCCCCTGTCGCGCATTCCCTTTTTCTCTTCCGTTCCCTCTCCTTCTCCCTCTTCTCTTCTGAGAGGACGCGAGAAACAAGACTATAACCGCAGAGAAAGTGAAGAAAGGATGGGAAGGGAGAGAGCCAAAGCATTTCCGATCTCGTTTGACCGTGGCCTAAACATAAATTGATGATGATGATGATGATGATGATGATGATGATGATGATGATGATGATGATGATGATGATGATGATGATGATGATGATGATAATAATGATAATGATGATGATAATGATGATGATAATGATGATGATAATGATGATGATAATGATGATGATAATGATGATGATAATGATGATGATAATGATGATGATAATGATGATGAATAATAATAATAATAATAATAATAATAATGATAATAATAATAATCATAAATAAATAAACAAATCAAAGTCCATAGCTGACAGTGAACCTGCACAATCTCTTCTCTGCTCTGGCGTTTTATCCCAGTTTATCATTTTCCCCTCACTCCGCTTTCTCCGCGAGCACTCGCACCATCTAATATTCATAAATTCTGCTGGCACCCTGACGTTTCACTGCTCACTGTCTATTCTGCCCGTCACAGTGTAATTTGCTGTATACCTCCTGATTTGAGAGGTTTAAAAATGACGAGGATAAAAATAGCTGTCTAAATTTAAAACCGCAGCTGTCTAAACTCCATCGTTCAGCCTACTCCTCCTGTCTTGCTTCTCTCTCACTTTATTTGCATTGCCTTTATTTATTTCGTTCCCTTATCACCCTTTATCTATTTCGACCCAACTCCCTCCTCTCCCTCCGTCCCTCCCTTCCCCCCTCCCTCCCTTTCTCCCACCCTCCTCCCTCCCTCCTCCCTTCCTTCGTTCCTCATTCCCTTCCTCCCTCCCTTCATCGCCTGTTTAACTCCCATTCCTCCATTCCAATTCTCCCTTCCCCGCTCCCTCCCCTCCCCCCCTATTCCCTCCCCCAATGGCCGCCTCCACCTGTTGCTCTGACTCAGATCATTCTCAGTCAAGTGGTCTGTGTGTTTGTTGGGCACATTATCAACGTTATGGGTAGGAAGATGGGGAGAGAGGGATGAGGAGGGAAAGTGGGGAGAGAGAGAGAGAGAGAGAGGGAGATAGAGAGAGGAGAGGAGGGAGGAGAGAGAGGGAGGGAGGAGGGAGAGAGAGAGAGGAGAGAGAGAGAGGAGAGAGAGAGAGGGAGAGAGAGAGAGGGAGAGAGAGAGAGGGAGAGAGAGAGAGGGAGTAGGAAGGGGGGGGAGGGAAGGGGGGGAGAAGGAAGGGGGGAGAGAAGGAGGGAGAGAAGGTAGGTGGCGAAGGAAAGAAGGAAGGAGGGAAGGGGGGAGGGGGAGGGAGGGAAGGGGGGAGGGGGAGGGAGGGAGGGAGAGGAGAATAAAACAAGAGGAAAAGAAAATGAGAGGGGGAGTGGACGAGGAAGAAGAGAGGTGGGGAGAGCAAGAAAAAAAGAGGGTAGAGAGGGAGGAAAAAAAAGAGGAGGGGAGAGGGAGAAGAAAGGAGAAAGGGAGGGAGAGGGAGAAAAAAGGAGAAAGAGAAGGGAAGAAGGAGAAGAAAAGAAAAGAGAAGAGGGATAAGTAAACGAAACGGAAGAGAAAAAAGGGAATGCGCGACAGAGTGAAAAAGAGCGAAAGGGAGAAGGTGAGGACGCGAGTAACGAAGACTATAACTAACAGAGAAGATGAATAAAGGGGGGAAAGAGGAGAAAGGAGAAGAGGGGAGAGGTGGCGTGAGGCGCGAGGCGGTCGACGGTTTTCCACCGGGCGCCTGGGAGCTGGGCAGGTGTCATGGCGTCGCTCATGAGAAACCTGGGAATTTCGAGGCGATAGGCAAAACGAGGCTGACATATATTACCCCGTCTCCCTATCAGCACCGCGACTGATGATAATGATTCTTATCCTACTGATCTTGAAAAAAATACATTGCCCCACAAAAAAAAAATGATGCTGATAAAACTACCGAAAACCACACGGCGGCGGGGGAAGGGGGAAGGGGGAAGGGGAAGGAGAGGGGGAAGGGGGAAGGGGAAGGAGAGGGGAAGGGGGGGGGAATCAACATGAAGCAGAACAAAACAATCAAGTTTTATCTGCATCTCGCACCCCCTCCAATCACTCTCTCCTCTCCCTCCCCTCCCTCTCCCCTCTCCCTCCCCTCCCCCTACGCCTCGATCACATGCCATATGGTGTCACTGTAACGAGATATTCACCCAATCCGCGATCTTCCGTTCTCAGTGACATACGTGTCCTTGAGCGAAAACTCGAGATTGGTTTCTCACGATTTCCCAACCCGCGGTCGCTGAAACCAGGACAAATTACGTAGAGAGGTTACGTATCCAGTACATCAACGTTGTACATTGGAAAGATTCTATAAACGGGGTAAGTTACGTGGACAGCGTTTGATTATATGCAGCGTATTATACCATCTGCACAAACATGTTTTCAGCGCTGTACATGATGCATTAGATATCTGTTCAGTCCCTGTTGTATACTCGGTGCATGATACATCATGCAATAAATATGCAGTGGACGTTATATACACCCACACTACATGTTACATAACCATCTCATCGCCGCCTCCTTTTCCCTCTCCCCGTCTCTCTCTCTCTCTTTCCCTTTCTTTCTATTCCTTCTCTCTCTCCCTCTCCCTCTCCCTCTCAATCGCATACAGTAAATATACAAATATAATGAGGCTTTGACATGTAAATTAGTAGTTGGAGAGTGTCTGAGATTCGATTCTGAGAATAAAGGGAATCTAATTCTAATGTACCCGGTGCTTGTACATATGTGCGCGTGGGGGTATGTGTGGCGCTTAAACGCGTGTGAATATATAGGACATGCACGCACCAATAGCCCATACGTAGTCAACTCATTTTCATAATCAAATTTCGAATTCTTTCAGACTCCGAACTCTTGCTCGCTCAGACTTTCTCAAAATGCATTTCGCTCGTCTTCTCGTCAAAGGAATGCCAACAAACAAACAAACACTGTTTTCGTGAGCTACACACACAAGCATCGGCGGCAGACCAAAGTGACTAAGCTCTCACTCTGTATCAGCAGCAGCAGCATTAACATCACTGTCATTATCATTATCATCAATGTCAGCATCATTATCATCATAATTCATATTGTTACCATTATTAGTGTTTCCTTACTGAATAATAATGAAAATAGCGATAACAACAACAACAATAATGATGATGATGATAATAATAATAATAATAATAACAATATCAACAATAACAATATTAACAATAACAATATTAACTATAACAACGATAATAACAGTGATAAAATGTACTATAACCACAAGTAACAGTAATAACAATAACTATAACAGTAACAACAGTAATAATAAAACAATACTACTACTGCTGATAATAATAACGATAACTTAATAAAAATAATAACAGTAGTAATAATAATGATAAAAACAGTGATGATGAGAGAGGGAGAGGGAGAAAGAGAGGGAGAGAGGGAGAAAGGGAGGGAGGGAGAAAGGTAGGGAGAGAGGGAAAAAGGGAGAAAGGGAGGGAGAGGGGGAAAGGGAGGGAGAGGGGGAAAGAGAGGGGGAGGGAGAAAGAGAGGGAGAGGGAGGAGAGGGAGAGGGAGAAAGGGAGGGAGAAAGAGAGAGGGAGAAAGGGAGGAGAGAGGGAGAGGGAGGGAGAGAGGGAGAGGGAGAAAGGGAGGGAGAAAGAGAGGGAGAGGGAGAAAGGGAGGGAGAGAGAGAGAGGGAGAAAGGGAGGGAGAGGAGAGGGAGAAAGGGAGGGAGAGGAGAGGGAGAAAGGGAGGGAGAGGAGAGGGAGAAAGGGAGGGAGAGGAGAGGGAGGAGAGAGGGAAGGGGGAGGGGGAGTGGGAGGGAATGAGGGGAAATGAGAGATGGGAGAAACAGGGAGATTGGGAGGAAAGAGAAAGAGCGAGGTAGGGAGGGAGGGAGGGAGGAACGGAGAGAGAGGATAGAGATGAAGGGAGAGGAAGGGGTAAGGGAGGGGTTGGGGAGAAGGGAGGGGGTAGGGAGCAGATGAGAGGGGATGGGAGAAGAGGAAAAGAAGTGAGGAAAGACGAGTTAAACGACACACCAACAGACAAACGAACAGACACAACCCAAGAACAAACTCACCCTTTCCAAAACCTCGCTAACCCCCTCCTCCTCCCCCCTCCCCTCTACCCACCCCCTATCCCGGCAGCCCCCCCCCCCCATGAAGCAGATCCCTCTCGCGCCCTTCTCCTGACGTAATGTGGGCCCAATTAGACCCCGGCGGCACCTGCGTGATGCAATTACCCTCCTGCGCGACCTGGCACAGCCGGAGCCGAGGTCAAGGCAGGCGCGTGGCACTCGGGACGAACGCAGCCCTTCAGTTTTTTTTGTTTTTTTTTATCTATTTGTTTTTCTCTTTTTTGCATTTTCATTTATTCGTTTTTTTTACATTTTTATTTATTGTGCTTTCTATTTTATTTATTTATTCATTTCTTTTTTTGCATTTTTATTTATTATGCTATTTCAGTTTTTATTTTTTATTATTTTTTTTTTATGAATTCATTTCTTTTTTGCATTTTTGTTTATTATGCTTTCTATTTTATTTATTCATTTGTCATTAATTTATCAAACATTTATCAATTTCTTATTCATTCATATATTATCTATCTATCTATCTATCTTATAATAATTGTGAGAGAGAGAGAGAGAGAGAGAGAGAGAGTGAGAGAGAGAGAGAGTGAGAGAGAGAGAGAGAGAGAGAGAGAGAGAGAGAGAGAAAGAGAGAAACACGAAAGAGAAAGAAAAACAGAGATTGAGAAGAGGGACAGAGAGATTGCTGACCTATTAATCTACTTCTTTCTTTTACGTCTCATTCTCCTCTTCAACATCATCACTCATCAACATTTCTCTCTCATTATCATCATCAAAAACCCCCACCATTCTATCTTAAAATATCTGCGCTACAACACCAACCCTCCCCCCCCCAAAAAAAAAAAAAAAAAAAAAAAAAACTGCAAAATACACGCCAAATCTTGCACAAAAATCATCTCGTCAGCTGCAAATGATTCTCACCCTTAATCACCATAATTATTAGAAACAGCAAAACACCAAACCACAATCCGTACTACATTTTGCCCGTGAGAACTGCCTCATTACGCGCTCCTCCCCCCGCAGAATGACCACGTAGATGGCAACATTTTCTGGGGGTGGGGGTGGGGGTGGAGGAGGAGGTGGAGGTGGAGGAGGAGGAGGAGGTGGAGGGGGAGGTGGGGAGGAGAGAATTTTTTTTTTTTTTTATTGAGGGGAAGTAAATGGGGGGGGGGGGTTATTTTGCTTTTGTTTAATTTGGGGTTAAATGGGTTTTGTTTGTTTTTTATGATCTTTAGCTTTGCCCCCTCCTCTCCCCCTCCTCGCTCCTCTCTCCATCTTTCACTACCATTCCCATTCTCATCCATATTCATATTCTCATTCCCATCCACATTCCCATCCGCATCCACATTCCCATCCTCATCCACATTCCCATCCTCCTCTTTCCCTTTCCCCTCTCCCTCACACCTCACTCCCTCTTCCCCTCTTCCTCTTCTGCCATCCTTCCTTCCATCCCTTTCGCCCCCCCCCCCCCGCCCCCGAACCAAGACAACGTGGCGCCAGATAACGCCGGGGGCAGCGAGGCACCGACGCGGACCATAGGCCTCGCCTCTCCTGGTCCCCGTCCGTTAAGGAAGTCAAGAGTGGATTTAGGGAAAGGGGGAGGGAGGGAAGGGGAAGGGAGGGGGGAGGGGAGGGAAGGGGGAGGGGAGAGAGTGGGGAGAGAGAGAGAGAAAGAGAGAGAGAGAGAGAGAGAGAGAGAAGAGAGAGAGAGAGAGAGAGAGAGAGAGAGCAGAGAGAGAGAGAGAGAGCAAGAGAGAGAGAGAGAGAGCAAGAGAGAGAGAGAGAGAGAGAGAGAGAGAGAGAGAGAGAGAGAGAGAGAGAGAGAGAGAGCAAGAGAGAGAAAGAGCAAGAGAGAAAAACGAAGACGAGACTAAAGATACAAGAAAGAAAAAAAGACAATAAAGAGAAGGAAAGGACAGAGAGAGAGAAAAAATGAAAATAAGAAATGAGAAAAAAAAAAAAAAAAACATTGCTGATTAATAAGGAGGTCGAGGAGAGAAAATTGAATAAAGCGAACGGAAAAAAAAAAAAAAAAAAAAAACGAGTTGACAGAGGACGAAAGCAGACCTGCAATAGATATGGCTCAAACAATGGCCAGGAAAAAAAAAACGAAAAAAAAAGAGACACCCGGTTGTAGCCGATATGATAGACCGTAATACGCATAAAATAACCGTAATCAGAATCTCTCTTCGTTTCATTTTTTACATTTTGTTTACTCATTATTATTCATTAACATAGATATCTATTTTACCTTCGACATTTATTATCATTATCATTATTAATGTATGTGTGCGTGTGCGTGCGTGTGCGTGTGCGTGTGCGTGTGCGTGTGCGTGTGTGTGTGTGTGTGTGTGTGTTTGTGTGTGTGTGTGCGTGTGTGTGTGTGTGTGTGTGGTGTGTTGTGTGTGTGTGTGTGTGTGTGTGTAATGTATGTATATGTATATGCATATGTATATGTATATGTATATGTATGTGCATGTGCATGTGCATGTGTCGTGTATATATATGTGTATATGTATATGTATGCGTGTGTGTGAAAAGAATAAGCATGTACGTACGGACGTGTACCGACGAGGTTTGTCCATTATACACGTCCACGAGTAGGTAAACGGCCACGGGATAAACAGGGTCCTCCACTATTAACCGCTATTTATAATACGTATTAAAGTGATTTATGGTCCGAAGGCCTTGAAACAGGAGTAAATGTCTTTAGATAGGAACAGGAACTCTTTAATAAAAAAAAAACAATAATAATGATAATAAATATACATAAAAAACTAACAGGAATTCTCTCCCAAGCTTTTTTTTTTCTTTCTTTCTTTTTTTAATGGTCTTTTTTTCTCGTAGAAAACGGGGATTGGGTCATCTTCAAGGCATTCTAGTCAAGTTTAATTCTTAGTCCTCAAGTCTCTCATTCTTTCTCGCTCGCTCGCTAATTCTCCCTCTCTCTCATTCTCCCTTCTCACCCCTCTCTCTCACACATTCTCCCTTCTCACCCCTCTCTCTCACACATTCTCCTTCTCCCCCCTCTCTCTCACACATTCTGCCTCCCTCCCCCCTCTCTCACATTCTGCCTCCCTCCCCCCTCTCTCTCACACATTCTGCCTCCCTCCCCCCTCTCTCTCACACATTCTACCTCCCCCCCCCTTTCTCCTAGACATCTGCCTACCCCCCCCCTCTCTCTTCACACATTTATGACTCCCTCCCCCCTCTCTCCTCACACATTCTGCCTCCCTCCCCCCTCTCTCTCACACATTCTGCCTCCCTCCCCCTCTCTCTCAACACATTCTAGCCTCCCTCCCCCCTCTCTCTCACACAGTCTGTCCTCCCTCCCCCCTCTCTCTCACACATTGCCTCCCTCCCCTCTCTCTCACAAATTCTAGCCTCCCCCCCCCTCTCTCTCACCACATTCTGCCTCCCTACCCCCTCTCTCTCACATTCTGCCTCCCTCCCCCCTCTCTCTCACACATTCTGCCTCCCTCCCCCCTCTCTCTCACACATTTTGACTCCACCCCCCTCCTCTAACATCTGCCTCCCTCCCCCCTCTCTCTAACACATTCTGCCGCCCTCCCCCCTCTCTCTCACACATTCTGCCTCCCCCCCCCTCTCTCTTAACACATTCTGCCTCCCTCCCCCCTCTACTCTCACACATTTGCCTCCTCCCCCCTCTCTCTTCACACATTCTCGCCTCCCTCCACCCTCTCTCTCACACATTCGCTCCTCCCCCCTGCTCTCTCACACATTCTGCTCCCTCCCCACCTTCTCTCACACATTCTGCCTCCCTCCCCCTCCCTCCCTCTCTCACATTCTGCCTCCCTCCCCCCTCTCTCTCACAACATTCTTGCCTCCCTCCCCCCTCTCTCACATTCTGCCTCCCTCCCCCCTCTCTCTCACACATTCTGCCTCCCTCCCCCCTCTCTCTCACACATTCGGCCTCCCTCCCCTCTCTTCTCACACATTCTGCTCCCTCCCCCCTCTCTCACATTCTGGCCTCCCTCCCCCCTCTCTCACATTCTGCCTCTCATTTTCTCATTGTCTTCCTCCTCTTTATCATCCTCCTCCTCTCAGAGTTTTATCTCCTAGCCTCCCCCTTCCACTCCTTCCCCCTCTTCAATTCTATTACCAGAGCTTTTCCTCTCCCTTCCCCTTCTTTTCCCCCTCCCCCTCCCCTTCCCCTTCCCCCTCTCCCCCTCCCTCCCTCCCTTCCCTCAGCCCCTCCTTCCCCCTCCCCCCTTCCCCTTTCCCCCTCCCCTTCCCTCTCCCTCTCCTTCCCCTCAAAACCCACTTCTGAATTCTTTCGTCCCCTTGAAACAGCTCCCTCCCCCCTCCCTTTCCTTATCCCCTAGCCCACCCCCTCTCTTCGTCTCACAAGGTCGATGCTTCAGCCCCATACTAGCAGCAGAAGCGAACTATTAAGTATAAGAGTAAAAATAGAAAATAGCTTTCCCCCCACCCCCTTTTTTATTAGGTATTATTTTCGCGCCTCATTACCTTAGTTCTTTTTTTTTTCTTATTTTATTTCTTTTTTTTTATTCTTTCGTCTCCTTTCTAACTTTTCTCTCTTCATACCCTTAATCATTTAGGATTCTTTCCTCATTTTTTTTTCTTTTTCCTTATTGGTTGTTTATTTTTTTTCTTGTACCTTTGTGTGTGTGTGGCGGGGGGGGGGGGGGTTATCAACAGCATTGCATATTTTTTCCATTTATCTCACGCTCTACATAGGAACTGACGTGTATAAACAAAAGTTATATAAAGGAGATAATGTTGGTCTTAGGGAACGCAAAAATAAATAAATAAATGAATAAATTGATAAAGTTAGGAGAGGAGAAACGGGAGGAACAGTAAGAGAAGGAAGGGAGGAAGAGGAGGAGGAGGAGGAGGAGGAGGAGGAGGAGGAAGGGGAGTAGGAGGAGGAGGGAGAAGGAAGAAGGAGGAGGAGAAGGAAGAGGAGGAGGAGGAGGAAAAGGAGGAGGAGGAGGAGGAGGGAGGAGGAGGAGGAGGAGAGGAGGAGGAGGAGGGGAGGAGGAGGAGGAGGAGGAGGAGGAGAAGAAGGAGGAGGAGGAGAGAAGAAAGAAGAAGGAGGAGGAGGAGGAGGAGGAGGAGGAGGAGGAGGAGGAGGAGAAAAAGAAAAACAAATCCAAAGTAAAAATTCATTTTAACATGAAAAAAATCAAACGACACAAAAACAAACATCAACTGCTCTATCACAACTTCTAATAATCCTCTGTTTGCATGACCGACAAAACACACACAAAAACATAGTATTTGTTACATGCAATCAAGTTGGAATGCCTTTGCGTAATTTGCATGACCAAAGCAATCTTTGCATCAGACCAGCACGCATAAACCACTGACACTTTCTCATTAGCATATAAAGCTGACAAATGCCTGCTATTACGCTAAGAGGCTCACAACAACAAAACGTAATAAAAATAAAGTGACCAAAGATCCTTGCGACAAGAGCATAATTCTAAAGTTATTTTTTCGCACTAAAGGCGTTCTTTTTTTTCTCTTTTTTTTTTTTTTTTTTTGTTTTAGTTTACCCACAAATCACGCCGTTTGGGGGGACTGAAGACGGAGGGAAAAGGAACAAGAGTAAAGCTTTTTATATTTTCTGCTCATTACTTGAATAAAATTTTGAAATGCTTTGCAATGTTTCCGTCCTCCTCCCTCTCTCTCTCTCCCCTTCCCTCTCCCTCTTCCTCCTCCCCCTTGGTTCCCCTCCCTCCCCCTCCCCCTGCCCCTGCCTATCCCCATCCTCCCCTTCTCTATCCCTATCCCCATCCTCACCCTCTCTATCCCTATCCCCATCCTCACCCTCTCTATCTCTATCCCCATCCTCCCCCTCTCTATCCCTATCCCCATCCTCACCCTCTCTATCCCTATCCCCCCTTCTCCTCCCCCCCTCTCGTTAGATTCAACACTAATGGACACGTACAGTTACGATTTTTTTTCTTTTTTTTCTACAAGACCTCATTGGATACACTCATCTGTCATAAGCCATAAGGAAGACGGGCACCCTCGCTAAGTGAGGGTGAAGGCTGTGAAGGGTGAATCTTCATTAAAAAAAGAGGGGGAGAGATTTGATAGCAGTTTAGGGCAGTAGAGAGGACGAAGGTTTACTTGTGTTACAAAAAAAAATGTACAGGAGGACACTGTCTCTTAATAATGAAATTGAAAAAAACAATAGTAATAATAACAATGACTTGACTGTGACAATGACTATGACAGTGGCAATAGCAATGACAATGACAGTAAAACCAACATTATATAACAATCTATATTCAAAACAATGAAATACATTCATATAAATAATTCATGCCATAAAAAAAATAAAGTCATTAAAGAGAAGTAACGTATATTTCACGAGAAAATAAAAAAGCAGAAACACATTTCCTAGCACTCACATATCTAATCTCATTTAAAAGGCTAAAAATGAATAAATAAACAAAAACAACTGAGGCGTGACTTCTTATCACATTCAACTATAAATAAATAAATAAAAAGACAACGGAACGAGATAGAAATCAATCATAAAAAAACACACACGTAGAAGAAACAGATAACGATCATCACTTTACTCGCCCCACCCCCCCACCCAAAAAAAAAAAAGATCGGACGCCCAAAAAAGCTGTCTCGAACGGCGCCTGGCTGCTCACCTTGGCAGGAAAGCCTCCTCCTTACGGGACATGGACAGGCACCCCCCCCCACCACCCCCACCTCTCTTCACCGTCTTCGTCTTCCTCTTCGTCTTCTTTTCTCACCTTCCTCTCCCCCCCTCCTTTTCTTCTTAATCCTCCTCCTCCTTCTGTACCCTCTTACTATACCTCCTCCTCACCTTCCTCCATTTTCCTTCGCCTCCTCCTCCTTTTCCTCCATTTTCCTCTGCTGCTGCTGCTGCTCTTCCCCTTTCAACCCCTCCCCCGGACGTCGCACCCCCCCCCCCTGACTCGTCCCGCGACTTCCATCTTAGCAACAGTCTTTTTCTTAGGCCTATGTGTTACGAATTCCGGAGGGCGCTGACGTCCGTTAGATTAGGTTTGGGTACTGGTGCGTTATTCTCTACTTCCCTACTTCCTTGTGGCTCCGTCTCCGTCTCCGTCTCCGTCTCCGTCTCCGTCTCCGTCTCCGTCTCCGTCTCCGTCTCCCTCTCCGTCTCCCTCTCCGTCTCCCTCTTCCGTCTCCTCTCTCCGTCTCCCTCTCCGTCTCCCTCTCCGTCTCCCTCTCCGTCTCCCTCTCCGTCTCCCTCTCCGTCTCCCTCTCCGTCTCCCTCTCCGTCTCCCTCTCCGTCTCCCTCTCCGTCTCTCTCTCTCTCTCTCTCTCTCTCTCTCTCTCTCTCTCTCTCTCTCTCTGAACCTCCCTCTCTCCCCCCTCTCCCTTCTCCCCCTCCCCCCTCCCTCCATCTCTCTCTGATCCCTTTTCCATATGGGTAGACACACAACGATATGCAAAATACAAGGTTAGAATAAAAAATCACGAGAGTAAAAGTAACGAGAAAAGAGAAAACAAAGGAAAGAATAAAAAAAAAATTGGAGAAAAGAAAAACCGCAAAAACCATCTCCCACACCAAACACGCCCTCATTTAGAGTCCAGCCAAGAGTACACCCGCATCTCCCGCATATCTCGAAGCCTTCAAGATCACCCGCACAGCCTCCCGTGTCACGCCACCTGGGTGTCACTTCCCCTTCGCGTGTCGCCCGAATTTGCAACCTTCCGCCGCCCATTTAGCCCGAATGAACCCAAATCGAGACGAAACGATGAGATTAAGGGGAGGCGACTAATGAGTGTGTGGTGTGTGTGTGTGTGTGTGTGTGTGTGTGTGTGTGTGTGTGTGTGTGTGTGTGTGTGTGTGTGTGTGTGTGTGTGTGTTTGTCGGCAGTCAGGGTGCTTTAAGTCCCAGGTTGAAATGTGAATTACGAGAAGAACAATAACAAGAACACACATGTACATACAATCTCTCTCACACACACTCACACTCACACTCACACTCACACTCACACTCACACTCACTCACACACACGCACGCACGCAAAGTCCTCTCCGAAAGCGTCTCATTACATCGGCCGAGTTGAGCCGAGTTGCTTGCCTCGCTCTCTCGCTCGTCAATGGTAATTACCTTAATAACCAGACCGGCCTCCACGCGCGCGCTGATTGGCCGGGCAACTTGCAGCATGGAAGATGAAGAGCAATCCTGGCGCTGATCTATGGAGGGGAGGGGGGTAAGGGAGGGGATGAGGGGAGGGGATGAGGGGAGGGGAGGGGAGAAAGTGAGGGCGGGGGAATGAGGGAGGGAAAGTGAGGGCGGGGGAATGAGGGAGGGAAAGTGAGGGCGGGGGAATGAGGGAGGGAAAGTGAGGGCGGGGAGAGGGGGAAAGTGGGGAGGGAATGAGGGAGGGGGAGAGGAGAGGGAAAATCAGGGGGAAGGATATAAGGAGAGGGGATGAGGAGTTGGGGAGTAGAGGGGGAGAGAAAGAGGAGACAGGAGGAATGGGGATGGGAAGAGACGAGGGAAAGGGAGAGAAGGAAAGAGAGGTGAAGATATAGGAAATGATGGAAGAGGGCGAAGGGAAGAATGAAAAGGAAGAGAGAAGAAATAGGAGGGGTAGGGTAAGGGAACCTGGGACCACCATCAGAGAGAGGAGGGGGAGAGGGAGGGGAGAGGAGAGAGGGAAGGGGAGAAAAAGAGAGGGGAATGAAAGAATGAAAGGGAGAAAAAGAGAGGGGAATGAAAAAATGAAAGAGGGTAGAAAAAGAGAGGGGAATGAGAAAATGAGTGGTTTAATGACCTCTCCTACTCACCCTCGACTTCCCACGGTACCCAGCACTCAGTTGGTCATCGCCCGTGCCAACTTTGACCTGCGCCCACAACGGAACGCCAGTAACAAAGTGCCTCCAGAGCAAGCAATTCTGACCCTTACCGCCGATCATTTTATAACTACATGTAAACTTATATCATGATTATACTCAAAATATTTGTTAGAAAATCCTTATTCTGAATCATTATATTTGTAATCATTATTATTGACTGTAGTTATCATATGTTCATGATTTCATTGTACTAACATATCCAGAGTCCCCGTCCAAACGTGTAACTACCGAAACTTAAAAACAGAAAGTCTGCACTAACACTCCTCCTAACGATTAGTGCTTTCCCACTTTCTTATGTTTCGTGACATTTTCAAGCTATATCGTACAAAAACCTGTGATCACCTCAAAAACTCAGAGCCGAAATCACTCGGCCCTCAGCATCGGCTCGGTCAACACCTCCAGCTTACACCGACCGCTCGCCCTCGCAGGCATGGCAAGACGCTCCTGCCTGGACGTCTCTGCCAGGCCTGTCCTCTGTACTCTAGCTACTATATTCCCCTGCTAATAAAGACTAGAAGCTGCGATAACTTTAACTCTACACCCAAGTACCAAACAAGCAGTACCACCCAAGTGGGGACACGCGTCCACTCCACGTTATTACGCTGGCGGCAGCAAATAGGAAAACTTCCACACATTACATTGGGACAAACTAGTGGGATACATTTCCTGTTATACATTACATTGGTGCCAGCGCAGTGGAGAGGGGAGAGGGGAGAGTAAGAGAGGGGAAGGAGAGAATGAGAGAGAAGGAAGGAGAGGGGAGAATAAGAGAGGGGAAGGAGATAATGAGAGAGAAGAGAGGAGAGGGGAGAATAAGAGAGGGGGAGGAGAGAATGAGAGAGAAGAGAGGATAGGGGAGAAAAGATAGAGGAAGTAGAGAATGAGAGAGGAGGAGAGAATGAGAGAAGGAGAGAGAGGGGAGCTGGAACGTCTGGTAAAGAGAGGAGAGGGAGGGAGGAGAGAGGAGAGGGAAGGAGGAGAGATGAGCGGTGGGGGGGGAGCTGGAGCTTCAAAGACCAGTGACTTGCCTCTGTTGCGTAAGCTCCTTGCACGATGCTTCTTCCGAGGCGAGGTGGGAAGCGCATCAAAATGGACCTGCCTCTAAGGTTTATTATGATAATCCCACTGAAAGGGAGATCTCACAGAACCAACAACTGCCTTTCACTCGCTTATGCCCTTTTCTCATTCTCATCTCTCCTTTTCTCCTATTTCATTTTTCTCAGTCTCTGAATCTCTACCTCAGTCTCACATAGCACATGGCAAAAAACACACACAAACACACACACACACACACACACACACACACAACACACACACACACCACACACACACACACACACACACACACACACACACACACACACACCCCCCTCCTCCCTTTACCCCCTAAAACAAATACAACAACATCCCACGAACGCAAACAAACAAAACCTTTAAAAAAAAGAAAAAAAAAAGCCGAGAGGTCATCGGGACGGCGCCACACAAGGTCGTGAACCGGCCCCAGACAAGGTCGCATACCTAGTCCTCCCAAGGCCACGGGGGGAGGGGACGGGGGGGGGGGGGAGCAAAAGGCTTAACTCCACGACACTCCAAAAAGTCTCCCGAGGGCCATTTTTCCTCCCACGGGTCTAGACGGATATTTCTGGATCTCGACTTGAAATGGAAAGTCTTGTGATAAGGGTAAGTTGGTGGTAAGGACGTAAATGGACAATCAATGACGTTAGATTAAGCAATCATTCAAAAAGAGACAAAAATTAATAAACAGAACTAATGACCAAAGAAACTAAAGCACTAACAAATACAACAACGAAAAATACACGAAGACCTCATATTAAGAGGATGCTGTTGAAAATAACAGGGATAGAGCATAGCAACCAAAAGATTTCATTATTTTGTTTGTTCCCTCGCCTCCTCTCTCGCCCTCGCCTCCTCTCTCGCCCTCGCCTCCTCTCTCGCCCTCGCCTCCTCTCTCGCCCTCGCCTCCTCTCCCTCGCCCCCTCTTCGCCTCGCCTCTCTCCGGCCCTCGCCCTCGCCTCCTCTCGCCCTCGCCTCCTCTCTCCCTTTCTCAAAACAGACAAATTATAACATATTACATCATACCACATCAATCATATCAAACTTTATTATATATCATATAACCCAAAAGTTCACATCAGAAAGCTCATAAAAGAGGATGATGAATTTGAAAGATGAAGGAGAGAAAACCTGCATTAATGCGAAGCTGTTTATGACGTGAAATGAAAGTGATGGGATGAGAAGGAAGGCAGGCGGCGAAGAAGAGGGAGGTGGCGACGGTGGTGGAAGAGGGAAAGAGGTAGAGGTAGGAGGGAAAGGAAGAGGAGGAAGAGGAGGAAAGGAGGAGGAGGAGGAGGAGGAGGAGAAGGATGAGGAAGAAGGAAAAGGAAGGAGGAGGAGTAAGAGGAAGAAGGAAAAGGAAGGAGGAGGAGAAGAGGAAGGAGGAAAAGGAAGGAGGAAGATAGATGAAGAGGAGGGAGGAGGAGAAAAAGTAACCGAGGACCATGCGGTGGGACAGACCTACAAAAAAAAAGCCAAAAATGAAAGAAGAGAAAAAGAGAAAAAGGTGAAGGGAGACGAAACGAACACGAAAGAGAAGCCAAAACACGACCGACAAATACTGTATGCAAGGATACGACCATAGTAAACACGTGAAGTAAAACGACACCAAACGTAGTACAGTACACGCGTAATTACTTTATCGACAACAAAGGGAATCGCGTTGTGACACAAAATCAAATAACGTGTTATGAGACAACTAGATCATATTAACTCGTTCAAGTGAGCACTGTGCCGTGTCCGTGTCGTGAGAGTAGGGTGCGTGACTGTGTTGGTGATGGCAGTGGAATGATGAGTGAGAAAGAGGTTCAAGCGAGTGAATGGTGATGAGAGTGAAAAAAGGAGTGAAAGAGTGTGAATGATGAGATGAGAGTGAGAGTGGAAGAGAGGCGGAAAGAGGGGAGAGACGAGTGGGGAAATGAAAGATAGAAAAAAGAGTGAAAGGAAAGAGAGGGAAGAAAATGCATGAGAGAGAGAGAGAGAGAATGAGGGAATGCCAGTGGCTGTGCAAAATATAAAACAAATCTCCGGCTCACAGCCAACTGAGCTCTAACGACTCCGCTCTCCATTCCACTCTATCTCTATCCCTTCCCCCTCGTCCGCCTCTTCCTCCCCTCCCCCCTTCCCCATCCTCCCCTTGCCCTCCCCATGCCCACTCCCCTACGTTCTCCGCTTCCTCCTCCCCCCTTCCCCCACCCCCTTTTCCCATCCCCTCACCCCCTCCTCACACTCCCACACGGTGCCGCCACTCCGCTGTGTTTGTTCAATTCCCCTTCACACAGATATATCAACACACGGCACGTTTTTATCCTACATAAAAGCCAAGTAGTGCTAATTTAAACAAACAGCCTGTTGTCAGCTGTTTGTCGACGAAATTTCACCCTGTAACTGCACAACCAAATTATCTCTCTCCCCGTGCGCTAACGTCCTCAATGCGAAAACCAAAGAATAAAAAAAATGTCACATAATACGAAGGACAAACGGAAAATATTTAGGTAGTGAAAAAAAAATATTGAAAAACATTTCCGAAGCTACAGCAGTAAAGACACAAACGAAAACCTCCCAAAATGGAGGAAGGGGAAGTAAAGGAGAGAGAAAAGTGGAGTATTCAGAAAGCAAACAAGCCAGACAGGAGGGCGTTCCAGCTAACAGGAAGAAAAATGCAAGCAGAGAAGCACAGCAGCAGAGTGTAGACACACGTCAAGCGGGAAGGGAAGCGGAAACAGGGTGACGAGACCGGAGCGTGGTGTCATGCAGCGCAAGCAGGAGGGAGGCAGGGAGGGAGAGAGAGGGGGAGAGAGAGGGAGAGGGAGAAAGAGAGGGAGAGGGAGAAGAGAGAGGGAGAGGGAAAGGGAGAGGGGGGAGGATGAGAGAGAGGGAGAGGGAAAGGGAGAGGGAGAGGGGAAAGGGAGAGGGAGAGGGGAGGGAAAGGGAGAGGGGGAGGGAAAGGGAGAGGGGGAGGGAAAGGGAGAGGGGAGGGAAAGGGAGAAGGGGAGGGAAAGAGAGAGGGAGAGAGAGAGAATATAGTGACCTGTTCTCATGATCTCTCTCGCCTCACATACAAGAAAAGCCATATGTTCCTCTCTTACAGTGACTCCACTGCCCTCAGCCGATTCCAACAGGTCTCGCAAGCAATCCCCATGCTGTTATTCTCGTGTGTTTATTTATCATTATGTCTTGTTTATACTCAAAATGTTCGTTAGATGCTTATTCTGAATCAATTTTTATGCATTTGTTATTGTTAGCGATATTCAAATTCTTTATGTTTTAATGAATACCATTTCTGTCTCCTTATCACGTAGCTTTTTAGTCTTGTAGACACCATAACTCTCTACTCACATACAACTGTGTATAAGGTACCCTTGTTTCTTCACCACGAAACCACCATCTGACCGGATGTATATGAATTTGTGTTCATTCAAATTCTTTCAAGTATTGCATGATGAAATGTTTCAAAACGAAGTTCGATCATGGAAATTTCTGAGCAGTTGACACAGGCCTCTCCCGGGCATGGCAAGACACCCCGCTCCTCCCAAGGCGCCTCTGCCTTGCCTGTCCTCTGTAGTCCTAGCTATCACACTCCCGTGCTAATAAAGTACAGAATCTGCGCCGACTTTAACCACATCACACTCCAGAAACAAAACAGTGCCATCACAGAGGAACACGAACACACATTATTACACTAGTGACAAACTAGTGGGATAACCTATCCATTACATTCGGTGTCAGCATTGGGATAAGTCGCACATTATCAGAGAGAGAAAAAAGAGAGAGAGAGAGAGAGAGAGAAAGAGAGAGAAAGAGAGAGAGAAGAGAGGAGAGAAGAGAGAAGAGAGAAAGAGAGAGAGAGAAGAGAGAGAGAGAGAGAGAGAGAGAGAGAGAGAGAGAGAAAAGAGAGAAAGGAGAGATGAGAAGAGAAGTGAAGAGAAGAGAGAGAGAGAAAGAGGAAAGAGAAGAAAGAGAAAGAAGAGAGAAAGAGAAAGAGAAAGAGAAAGAGAGAGAGAGCGAGCCTGAAAGCATGCACAGGAGCTGATGACAAGTAGCCAACGGGGCCGAACCCGACGCCACCATATGGTAATGCGCGGGCAGGTGGCCGCCCCCCCCGCCCCCCCCGCCCGCCCGACCCGACCCGACTCCCCCGCACCTGCATTATTACCGCTGCGCTGCTCACTTGACCCGACGGTGACGAAGGACGACTTTCAAGTGAGATTTGAGTTATACATTAAGAACTTTTGTCCTTTCCTTTTTTTCTCACTTTTCTTTTCTCGCCTGTCTTGTTCATACACGCCTTTCTTATTTTTTCTCAATTTCTCTCCGTTATTTGTTATTACTCTTTTATCTTTATACATTTTTCTCGCTCTCTCTCTATCCCAGTCTCTTCCTCTTCCTCTTCTTCTTCCTCTTCCTCTTCATCCCACCCAACTCTTCCACTCGATTTTGGAAGTAAGCTAAATCTACGGTACCACTACGCCGACTTTTAAATACCGAGTGGAATTCATATCATCTGATGTCTTAGAAGATATACTAATGTTGTATCCTAACTCTGGAATGTAGTATCACATGACCGCATATCAAATGTAGCAAAGCCTATCCACGCCCAAGCTGTACGCCGGCGTGGCAGATGAGCAGATAAAGCAGTGTGTAATTGCCTTCTTTCCTTTAACTGATAAAGTACTTATCATAATAATGTTATAGCCTAAAATTCAAATGCAATAACATTATATAACATGTTATAACCATGCGTTAAATGTACCACATCTTACCAACGCCTGTGCAGTTAGCCAGGGTGATAAATAAAAGACAGTGTAATGCCTAATAAGACGCAGTGCAATTAATGTTGTGCCCGAAAACCGCTATATATACATAAGATATAACGTTAAGACCAAAATACGAAAGTGCCGAAATTTTTCCACGTCTATGTAAGTAAAACAGCCTAGTAAATAGTAAATTAATTAATTAAACATGTATCGAATATTCCGTAGCAACTGACATGTAAAAAAAATGTCTCATTAACATAGCCATTATGTTCTTGCTACTACCTCCAAACAGCTTAATCTTGTGAGAAGGAACAAACACTACACTGATAAATGGTATGAATTTGTGAATAATTTACAGACCCAATATGCTACAGAACAGTTTCATCTAACAATATACTGACGATATGCTTGCTGATGTAAAGTTCTAGTGACGGTTTCCAGCAATGATATTATTACTATTAAAATAAATGTACTTAAAATCAACCACTTTGCTACCATCAATTTTACTAAATTCCAATCATGGTGATCACAACCATATCATTACTACTTTTACCACTGCCGCTACTACTAACTCCTACTACTATTTTACTCTTGATGTTGATCTCGATTGCTTCTGGCACTTTCTACCGTGTCCAGTTCTTCATCTCGTTATCCTCCGTCTACTTTATTCGTTTATTCATTTTGCGCGGTGGGCCTTGACGCAAAAGACGAGCCTCGGCGACGCATCTCAGTCTTATGCCACTTGCCATTATCTACCATCTTCTCAGACACTATGATTCGTCTTTTTAATTAGTTCGATCTCTTAAACTTCTCCGCTCCGTCACCCTCTCCCTCTTTCTTTTCGTTTTTTTATCTACTTGCTTCCCTATGCTTTAGTTTGGTTGTGATTTGTTATTATTACTGTTAAGTCTTGTTATCCAATTTCGTTCTGTTCTTCCTCCTCTTTTCTTGTTCTGATCTTCTCCTCTTCTTCTTTTCCCTCTTTTGACTCTTATTATCTTCTGTCTTTCTCCTCTCCCCCCTCCCTACCTTGTTCTCTTCCATACACACCCCCCCCCATCCTCTCCTCCCACCTCCTCTCCTTTCCCTCCCCGCTTCCCCATTTTCTACGTACCCCATCTCATCCCTCGTCCCTCCCTTTCCTCCCCCTAGCCCCATTTCCCAATTTTCTCCCATCCCATGTCCCGTTCCCCAATTTCGAATCGTCCCACCAACCTTTCAATCCCTCTATTTCCTCCTCCCCATTTCCCCATTCCCTACTTCCCCACGCCAACCCTCACCCCGCCCCCCACCTATATCCCCGTCTCCTTCCCCAACTTCATCCTTCTCTCTCCCCCTCCTCCTCCTCCTATCCTCTCCCTCACATTCCCCCATTTCACACCCTGCCCCTTGCCCCTTTCCCCCCCACTCACCCCTCCCCTCGTCCCCCCCCTCTTCCATGTCCGAAATACCCATCGCTCGGTGTCCGCGTCGCCCCGGGAAGGCTCTCGCACCCCCCCCCGCCCCCCGCCCGCCCGCCCGCCCGCGCCGCCCTGCTCTTGTCTGCGGGGAACCAATGAATAAATTGAAGCCTGGTAGCAGATGCGAGCCGGAGATTCGTGGTCGCTGCGAGTGGGTTCGTAAGAGCGCGGGTGGCGGTTGGGTGGAGGAGGGGGTGCGGGTTGGGTGTGGGGGAGGTGGGTGCTGTGGTTGAAGGGGTGGTGGGTGAGTGGGTTTAGGGGTGTTGGGTATAGGGGGCGCGGTGGGCGCATGCGAGTGTGTGTGGAAGAAGTGGGCGGGCGAGGGGCGGGGTCACGTACCTAAGTGCTGTAGTATAGACTAATACTTCTATAGCATCAGCACTGACAACTACATATTCATAGCAACAAAATTTAAGAATAGCAAAATCAACAAAACGACACGGAAAACAACAGTAAAAAAAAGTTAAATCTAACTTCTTAATAAATTTTCTAAAAAGTATTTCCATTATTCCCAAGAGACCTTAACTGTCCTCCAACTCACGTCAAGTCGCGGTTCAATTCCTTCCTAACTTTACTTTATGAACAGAAATGCATTATTTGGACTCGTTTCCATTTTGCATAAATGATGATGGAGAATTTCAATGCACGTTCTCTTCTAAATTCTGGTGGATTTTAATTCCTTTTCCCTTTAATGAATATAGTTTGATAAATACCGTTGTATTTTTCCTTTGAAAATGACATATTTAAGAGTTAATACCATCTTCCCTTTTTACATCATGTTCTCTTATCTAAAGCATCATATATCATTGGATCTTCCCCATCAAGACCAAATGCTCAATTGCAATCTCGCTTTACAAAGAATCAAGTAATTCGCTAGTGAGCGAAAGTTAGGAAATCGCGGGCAGTAGAGATGCTTAGACTCAGATTGATGGCCAGAGCCAGACAGACCGATTGATCTCTAAGTATACTGCAAATTTATACAAGATCCTTGCGTGTACTGCAACATTATACGACACCCCTGCGTTAACAGCAGCATCCGAGAAGCTCACCACCAAAGGGCGTTCCCAGATTCGAGACAGATAAAAAAAAAGAAAAAAGAAAAAAAGAAAAAAAGAGGGGGGGGGGGACTCGTAGCACGTTTTCGAAGAGATGGAATTAAGTGTTAGGATGAGGATGAGGATGGGAATGATGATGAGGAGAGAAGGAGGAGGGGAGGAGAGCTGCCGTCTGACATTTTGGAGCGTAGCAATAATTAATCGGTTCGGGAGACAACCTTCACTTGTGCGGTGTGTTTTTATACATCGCCGAAAATGTCGCTCTGAATAAATGATGGGTTCAGAGGAAGGCAAGCAGCAGGGTGTGAATTTCCTTTGTAGAATCGCGTCGACGGGGGTGAGGTGGTGGGGGAGGGGGGGGGATACACCTATACATGTAACGCAATTGTGGGGATAGAGAAGAGGGGAGAGAGGGAGAGGGGGAGGGGGTAGATAGGAGGGAGAAGGGGATGGGAGACGAGGAGAAAAGGGGTATGAGGAAGGAGGAGGAGATAGCATGATGTTGGAGAACGAACGAAAAGGGCGTGAGAAAGAGAGAGAGGGGGGGGGGGGTTGGGGGGAAGTAGGGTGTTCAAGGAAAAAAAAAAAAGATGGGTATGAGAAGGAGAAAGGGGAAGGAGAAAGAACGTGGAAGTGGAAGGAGGCGGAGAAAGGAGATGGGGAAATGGGGAGGGGGGAGGGGGGAGGAGCGAGGTGACTACAGTACGAAAGGAGGTGGAAGAGAAAGACATAGAAGGCAGAAGTAGAGAAAATGGAGAAATGGGAGAAAAAAAGAGAGGAACAGAGAAGACAGGACAAAATGGGACAGAAAATGGACGAATTTGAGAGAAAGCAAAAACGGAAGAAGAAAGAAAAGGAATAAAGGAGAAACGCGAAAGCGGAATGGGGGGGGGGAGGGGAGGGAATTCAGAACAAGCAGCTCGTCCCTCACCGCCAGCGCCCACGCAGCCCCTCCCCCCCAAAAAAAAAAAAAAAAAAAAAAAAATCTCCGGAGAGATCCATCCTGCGCGCAACATCACTGCCACATCATCGATTTAATCAACATGCAAACACACGCCTTAATCAACATGTAACACACTTATCGATATAATTAATGCCCATTAACAGGAATATCATCAAATACCCATGACACTTAACAGGAACATCATTTACATCAATCCCCGATAACATTCAACATCATTACCCCAAACAACATCTATCATCACCCCATCTAACAATATCAACCGACCCCACGCAACGTTATCATCCCCTATAAACATTCAACAATTAACATCAGCATTACCCCCCAAAAAAAACAACAATCAACATCCCTAAAAGCACAAACACCATTCTCCCTCCATTAATATTTAACAATTAACCCGCGGTGCCATTAGTCCCACGCCGCCCATCCCTCGCATCGAGAGAGCCGACGAGCGAGGAAGGATTAATCTCTCTGTTGGATGCTCAGGGAACGCCGCAAAAAAAGAAAAAAAAAAAAAAAGTTTAAAATGGTAGACACGTGCGCGCGCGGCCACACACACATCCGGTAGGGCGGGGAGGGAGGGGAAGTGGGGGAGAAAGGGGACAAAGGGGGAGTGGGGAGGAGGAGGAGGGAAGGAGGAAGGGAAAAAGGGTGGGGGAGGAGGAAGGGAAAAAGAGAGGAGGAGGAGGAGGAGGAGGAGGAGGAGGAGGAGGAGGAGGAGGAGGAGAGAGGAGGAAGAGGAAGAGGAAGGAGAGGAGAGAGGAGGAGGAAAGGAAAGGAAAGGAGGAGAGGAGGAGGAGAGCAGACGAGAGGAGGGGAGGGATGGGAAAGAGAGTAGAAGGAAGGAAAGAGGAGGAGGGAGGAGCGGAAAAGGTAAGGGAAAAGGAAGGAAGGGAGAAGAGGGCGGAAGACGCAAAAGGAGAAGAGGAGAGCGAAAAGGAGAGGGGGGTGATAGGGAAGGGGAAAGGAAGGATGGAGGGAGAGCGGAGAGGGAAAAGGAGGAGGAGAAAGGGGGAAATTCGCAGGGAAGAGAGGAGAGAGAATAGAGAAGCGGGGGGATATGTATAGGAGGAGGGGGATGAGGGAGGGAGAGAGGGAGGAGGGGAAGCAGGGAGACAGGAGGGAGGAGGGGAAGCAGGGGACGGGAAGACGGGGTGAAGAGACAAGCAGGCGGAGGGGGTGAAGGGCGGTGGGGAGGAGGGGGTGAAGGGCGGTGGGGAGGAGGGGGTGAAGGGCGGTGGGGAGGAGGGGGTGAAGGGCGGTGGGGAGGAGGGGGTGAAGGGCGGTGGGGAGGAGGGGGTGAAGGGCGGTGGGGAGGAGGGGGTGAAGGGCGGTGGGGAGGAGGGGGTGAAGGGCGGTGGGGAGGAGGAGGATCGGAGGAGAGGAAGTGTCAGATTGATGAATTGCAAAAAGGATCTGCCAAATCACTTATCTATTTTGCAAACTAATTCGCAAGGTTCAAGGCACATTAATCAACTGGCCACGCACGCCGCCGGTGATTTCGCAACCCGAAGACTGGTTAAACTCAATCTTGGATAATTTCGCAATTTTGGCCTGATATTTTTCGTAATTTTCACTGGCTTGTCTATCTATTTACCATCATTTATCACTTGTTTACCTTCATTTATCACTTACATATATATCTATTTGTTTTCTATTTATCATTATTGCTACGGGCATCAGCAGAAGCAGCAGTCACAGTAGTACTAGTGATAGTAGCAGCAGTGATACTAGTAGTAGCAGCAGCAGTGGAATTAGTAATAGCAGCAGCTGTGGTATTAGTAATAGTAGAAGCAGTGGTACTAGTAATAGCAGCAGCAGTGGTAGTAATAATAGTAGTAGCAACATCACCATCATTGTTATTACCCTTACCATTGCTTAGGGAAGGTCTTCGATAACTATATATACTAAATTCGGATGAAATATATCTGACCCATCCTTCTCCCCCCACCCTAACCTTTGGCTGAGGTTCGTCCAATGACATATGTTGAAGCCGTAACTTCTCCCTGAAGTTTATAACCTCTAAATAAACCACCAACATGTTGTGTAAAGCCCGAGCCTTGTTTTGCCGCATGTTGCACAGAGACAAGGCCGATTTTGTTTCTTCTTATACCTAAATTAGCATGTGCATTAAAATCTGATGATATCAGAATCAAATTATTAATTAATTTGATTTAGCCTTGGTAAAAGGCTAAATTTTATCCTCGCTTCCATTTGAATTCTGACGTTACTTTATTCTATTAATCTTCTCATTTCTTTCTCGTAAAAAAATGTAGGCAGAGGAAAGATAACAAAGAGCAGCCACTTGGCAGACACCAACGTCAATCATCTCGACACACCAGCGGCCAGCAGCTGTCATATGTTGCTTACAAGCGCCGTCTATTTAGCTTCCCGGCGGCAGAAAAAAATCTATGGATGGCCTGTGATGGCAGTGTGGTTGTTCCTTGGAGCATCACACCTCCCTTTTGCCGTCTATTTCGAGAGGATTATCCAGCTTGCGCAGAGCTTAATTCACTGCCTGGCTTGCTCTATGTTTGGTCACTTCTTTTAGCTTACACTTGCCAGAGGGCATGGAATACTGCTCAGGTTGCATTTAAAAACAAAGTCATCCTTGGTATCAACCGGAATGTCTTAACATCCCTTCAAGTGCTAATGTTTTAAAAGCAATTAAATTTTTATGATTCTAAATCCTGACGTTTTCAGAGAGCCGAACAGGTTTGCTTATCGATTGTGGGCACACTTATTATAAATATAAATCTGAATATACACATGAACACTAGATAAGAACCATTCAGCCTCTTAGCCATGCGAGAGGGCGTGGCTTTTGAATAAAATTAGCAGGGTGTGGGCCTAGAGGTTGTGACCTTAAATGTGACTGCTAAAGGCAATGTCAGCTTTGGTGAATTTTAAATTTCTTTGTATACAGAAAATTGTAATTAAGCAATCACGGTAACGACATTAGACTGTTACTAGTTTTTTCATATGGTATCGACATAATAGCAAGCTAATATAGGACTATACTATTATAGATATACACAGAGATAAGTATGACTCCCACACAGTGTCAGTACAAAAACGTCCATACAACGCTAATATTAGTGTTCACATACAGTGGCTATATTAGACCGTGTTCACAATCAGCAGGTTGCCAAAATCAGGCCTGGCTCATGTGATGTCAGCAACATTAACGATTATGCCGATTTTAAAACACTTTATGGATAGAAGAAGGTCGATTACCGAAATAAAAGTTACATAAAGAAATGACGTTTTAAGGTGTTACTTACCACACACTGCGTCTCTTGTGTAACCTTTTTTTACGGCTAACTCTCCTTCCGACATACCTGGAAGAGAAAATACATTGTTGAGATTATTCAAGGTACGGATAAAAAAAAAATGTTCAGCGACTTATAGGGAAATTTGTGCAACTCTTTAATTTCGCGTCAGTCAGTCAGTCAGTCAATCTTTTAAAATCACCACCAACAGTCCAGCTTAAAAGCTTTCAACCTCACCCTCACCATCACCCTCATCTTCATCCTCACCCTCACCCTCACCCACTTTCTAAACATCAAAGTATAACCATGTTATAAAATTATCAAAATAAGTCATTCCTTTTCTCTCTCTTCCTCCATCTCGCATTAGATTTCCAAAAACGGCAAGAACCACAGGCGCTACCATTATTAACCCACTTCAAAAAAGGGGGAGAAGAGGGTATTAGGAAGAAAGAGGGAGGGAGCGAGAGCGAGAGAGAGAGAGGAGGGAGCGAGAGAGAGAGAGAGAGAGGAGGGAGCGAGAGAGAGAGAGAGAGAGGAGGGAGCGAGAGAGAGAGAGAGAGAGGAGGGAGGAGAGAGGAGAGAGAGAAAAGGGGGGGAGGGAAGGAAAGAAAAGGGGGGAGAGAAAAAGGAGAGAGGGGGGAAAGGAAAAGGAAAAAAGGGGGAGGGAGGAGAGAGAGAGGAGAGAAGGAGGGGGGAGAGAGAGAGAGAGAGAGGAGGGAGGAGAGAGAGGGGAGGAGGGGGGGGGGGGGGGGGGGGGGGGGGGGGAGGGGGGGGGGGGGGGGGGGGGGGGCCGAGAGAGAGAGAGAGAGAGAGGAGGGAGCGAGAGAGAGAGAGAGAGAGAGGAGGGAGCGAGAGAGAGAGAGAGAGAGAGGAGGGAGCGAGGAGAGAGGAGAGGGGAGGGGGGAGCGAGAGAGAAAGAGAAAAAGGAGGGAGCGAGAGAGCGAGCGAAAAGAGAGAGGGAGCGAGGAGAGAGAGAGGGAGAGGGGGAGAGAGAGAGAGAGAGGGGGGGGGAGCGAGAGAGAGAGGAGAGAGAGAGGAGGGAGCGAGAGAGAGAGAGAGGGGAGGGAGCGAGAGAGAGAGAGAGAGAGAGAGGGAGCGGAGAGAGAGAGAGAGAGAGGAGGGGGAGCGAGGAGAGAGAGAGGAGGGGAGGGGGAGAGAGAGAGAGAGAGGGGAGGGGGCGAGAGAGAGAGGAGGGAAAGCGAGGAAAAGAGAAAAGGGGAAAGGAGAGAGAGGGAGAGAGAGGAGGGGGGAGCGAGAGAGAGAGGGGGGGGGGAGCGAGAGGAGAAGGAAGAGGGGGGAGGAGGGAGAGAGAGGAGGGGGGAGGGGAGGAGGGGGAGCGAGAGAGAGAGAGGAGAGAGGAGAGAGAGGGGGAAGGGGGGGGGGAAAGGAGAGGAGGGGAGCGAGAGAGAGAGAGAGAGGAGCGAGAGAGAGAGAGGAGGGAGCGAGAGAGAGAGGAGGGAGCGAGAGAGAGAGAGGAGGGAGGGAGCGAGAGGGAGGGAAAGAGAGAGAGGGAGGGAAAGAGAGAGAGAGGGAGGGAGGGAGAGGGGGAAAGAAGAGGGAGGGAGAAAAGGGAAAGAAAAAGGGGGGGGAAATCAAGAAAAAAGAAAAAATAAGGCAAAAAAATACCAGGCCTAGGGGAATTCTCCGCCAACCCCCCTTCCCCTCTTTTCCCCCTTTCTCTACCCCCCCCCCCACTGAAATAGCCTCTTTACGACCCAACTTCAGTCATGTCCTTGAATAGGCGTTCATTAGCGAGGTTTGCGCGTCCGTTGCAGTGCCAGCGAGGAGAGCGGATGCGGCGGCCACGTCACCAGCGTCCGTAGACTTTGCTTGTGTAATAATAATAAATTTTGGATGATATGCGCGAACAAAGATGTAAAACAGATGACGTAAATTCAATAATACTAATTTGATAAAATTGTTTGCATGGTCACGTGCGCGCACATTCAACGTACATCCCCACGTTATATTTGATCAGATAAATATGGATAGATTGTATTACCTCTCTATCTATATCTATCTACGTCACCGCACAAAATAGTTATGAGAAATATAAGAAATGGAATAAAAAATAATGAAAGCAAAAAAATATGCTATCTAATTTTAACCGCCCTTCGTTGTCCTTACAAACACTTGCGTCAACTCAACCTGATTCGCGTAAACATGCCCGCCTACGAATCTCAGACTATTTCTATTCTTGGTTTTCCTTCCGTTTTTTTCTTTCTTCTCTCTCTCTCTCTCTCTCTCTCTCTCTCTCTCTCTCTCTCTCTCTCTCTCTCTCTCTCTCTCTCTCTCTTCTCTCTCTCTCTCTCTCTCTCTCTCTCTCAGAGAGAAACAGGAAAGGGCACAAGAATAGTTATAATCAAGGGAGGAAAGAAGGGAGGAAGGAAGAGAACGAGAGAGAAAGATAGAAAGACAGATAGATAATAGATAGAGATAGAGAGAAAGAGAATGAGAATGCTAATGCTAATATTTAGGCATACAGCATCCCTAGTACATCATACCGCACAATATATATGAACTATCCCAATTCTCCATGGAAAATGTGCTTGCAACTCATACATGTAAAAACACGCACAAATACAGTGTAACGTTGGCCACCTCAGCTCTCCTGGATTCCTGCCTACCTGCAAGTCCGTCTGCCTGTCTGCTTGCTTGCTTGTCCCCTACACTGTCTACGTGTGTATCCACATATTTGCTTGCCTGGTTACTGGCCTGCCGCTTGCCTAACTACTGGTCGTTTGCCTCTCTATATACCTACTTGCCTGCCTGCCTGTCCGTTTGGTTGCCTGCTTACCCACCTCCCTTCCTACCTGTCTATTTGCCTGCTTACCCACCTCCCTTCCTACCTGTCTATTTGCCTACTTACCCACCTCCCTCCCTACCTGTCTATTTGCCTGCTTACCCACCTCCCTACCTACCTGTTTGCCTGCTTACCCACCTCCCTACCTACCTGTCTACTTGCCTACTTACCCACCTCCCTACCTACCTGTCTACTTGCCTACTTACCCACCTCCCTACCTACCTGTCTACTTGCCTGCTTACCCACCTCCCTACCTACCTAACTGCTTGCCTGCTTGCCGCGCGACCTTGTCAACCAAGAGCAGCTAACCCACATACCTTCCACATCAGATGAACTCTCCTGAACTTTCACTTTCGACAATTGCGGTGCGAGTGACGAGGCATTATCCCCTCCCCCTTCCCTTCCCCACCACCCTGTATCTCCCCTTCCATTCCCCTCCTCCAGCATCTCTTCCCCGTCCTTCTCCCCTCCTCAATACCCCTTTTCCTTTCCTTTCCTTTCCTTTTTTCTTTTTTTTGCTCACTCCTCCCCTTCTCTCCCTAACGCCGTCTTTAGCTTATCTCATACCTAACATAGTCTCCCCCCTCTTCTCTCTCTCTTACCCTTTCCTCTACATCCTCATTCACCTCCCCGATCTTTACCCATCTGATCTCCCCACCTTGCGCCCCTGCCCAGTATCCCCCCCCACCCCTTCCCTTCTTCACTCTCCATGCTATCCCCCTTTCCTTCCCTTCCCCCTTCCCTTTTTCTTCATCCTATCCTCCTTTCCCTTCCCCCTCCTTCTTTTTTCCCTCCCCCTCCCCGACGTCACACGAGCGGCGTGAAAGAGACCCGTTTAGTCTCGAGCCTTTCTTGAAGGACCTGAAGTCACTTCCAAGGATTTTTTTTTCTCTTCCTCTACTCTTCACTTCTATTTTAAGAACGTACTACATAAAACCCGTGCTGTGGATAGCTGCTTTATCATATTATTCGTACTCGCTTCTATTACTATTTTCACACGTTAAATATAGCTAGTCTTTCAGTCCGTTACTCAATTTCCATTTCGAATACACGCACTGAATTTCTATCTATTCATCGCTTTTATGATTACCACAACGATCATCATTTTTAAGTCAACTAAGGTGCCTCATTTATATAACGTCAAGGCTCCCACCCATAAATAGATCTGAATATTACTAATGAATATTACATATATTACATATACTACGGGTAAGCATTCCATAAATTATGAATACCAATAATCACATCCCTACAAACAGACAGATAAAAATGTGTGTGTGTGTGTGTGTGTGTGTGTGTGTGTGTGTGTGTGTGTATGTATGTGTGTGTGTGTATGTATGTATGTATGTATGTATGTATGTATGTATGTATGTATGTATGTATGTATGTATGTATGTATATATGTATATATGTATGTATGTATGTATATATATATATATAATACATACAATAATTCAAAAACATTCTCTAAGATTCCCCTGCCAGGACGTCCACCTCAGGGAAACTCGCCTCTACTTTCGCTTCCTCACCTTCCATTCCACCTGTCCTGAAAGAACCTCTCCGACAGCGGATCACACTCACGCTCGCTCACCACACAATGCTCTCGTTCTGGCTTGCTTATACACTTACATACACACAAACGCACGGAGACGCTCATACATGCACGCACGCACACACATGCGCAAATACTTACTTCCCTACTTACATACACATCCATTACATACTCTACTTACACACATTTACATGCTTATTAAAATGCATATACATGTGTATTTCCATACATATATGTTTATTGCCATACATATATGTTTATTGCCATACATATATGTTTATTGCCATACATATATGTTTATTTACATACATATATGTTTATTTACATACATATATGTTTATTTACATACATATATGTTTATTTACATACATATGTTTATGAGACACACACACACACAGTATTATTATATATTTTTAGTATTATTGTATACATATACCCGCACGCACGTATTTCAACATATTTGTCTGCACGTGCTCATTTACACATCCCATCCCACACACACATAGTTATAGACATGCACAAAGACAAGGACAAACACACGGATACCGTACATAAACATTCACACGTACAAATACATACATAAGATAAACACACACACAATACACATGACCACGTAAGATACACACACACACACACACACACAAGTACACACATAACTACACATACACACAACTACACACACACGCCACCAGCGCCAAACAAAAAATGTGTTGAAGAAAGCCAGCCTGAAGTGAGCCCTAGGCTATTGCTGAGCGGCAGAGCCTTGCAATCTGGCACGATGTTGTTTTTTTCCCTTTGTGCTACTGAATATTTCTTGGTTGCCGTCGAGTATAAGAGTTACTTCATTCGCCCGACTATTAATACTTCTAAAAAAAAGATAACCGTATAACAAACCATAAGAAATACCAAGAAATAATTAAGAAAGATCATACCCCACAAAACAAGAAAACAAAACACAACCGCGACCCATCAAAACAATGGTACAGCGAGTCTACGGTCCTTCCCGCCACCTTTCACTACGCCCGGGCAAAACCAGACCGGTGGCGCGGCGAGTGCGTGACGCCTGAGTTCAGTAACGGGAGATGAACAAGACGCTGGGCCGGTGTGTGTTCCTCTGCTCCGTTAGGCAGTGTCCTCGACATTCTTGGGACGCCGTTTCCTTGCCGTCTTCGCTCCTTCCTCTCGCCTGTTGTTATTTTTCCCTTTCGCTTTTATCATAGACAATTGCATATATATGGATGCATATATGCAAATATGTATGTATATATTCATGTGCATATGTATATGTGTATGTATGTGTACAAGTATGTGTACAAGTATGTGTACATGTATGTGTACAAGTATGTGTACAAGTATGTGTACATGTATATGTATATGTATGTGTGCATACATGTTATGTATATGTATGTGTGCATACATGTATAGTTTTTGTATTGTGGGTTTTTCTTCCATTGTATCAGCACGGAAGAGTGTTTTGCTATTCATGTATATGTATATGTATGCGTGCATACATGTATGTATGCGTGCATACATTTATGTATGAGTGCATACATTTATGTATGAGTGCATACATGTATGTACGAGTGCATACATGTATGTATGAGTGCATATATGTATGTGTGCACATGAATGTATATGTGTACTTGTATGTATATGTGTACATGTAATGTGTGTGTACATGTATGTGTGTGTACATGTATATGTGTGTACATGTATGTATGTGTGTACATGTATGTATGTGTGTACATGTATATGTGTGTGTACATGTATGTGTATATAATATATATACACACATATAATATATATACATATATATGTATAGACACATACATATATACACACACATGTACACATATAATATATACATATATACACATATAATGCACACACACACACACACACACACACACACACACACACATATATACACACATCCATATGCATATATTCTATATACTTACATATATATACGTATTCATATACGTGTGTGTGTGTGTGTGTGTGTGTGTGTGTGTGTGTGTGTGTGTGTGTGTGTGTGTGTGTGTGTGTGTGTGGTGTGTGTGGTGTGTGCGTGTGTGCGTGTTGTGTGTGTGTTGTACGTGTGTGTGTGTGTGTGTGTGCGTGTGTGTATGTGTGTGCGTGTGTGTATGTATATGTGTATATATATATATATATATATATATATATATATATATATATATATATATATATATATATATATAAATAATATCACACATCTCCAAGTATCACATCATTCCCTTTCTTCTCTCAGCCTCATTTCCTCATTTCATTCTCAACATTCCTCCCTTCCGTCCTTTGGATTATTCTTACCTCTTGCCAAATCCTCCTTTCACCTTTACATTGCTTGATTTAGACACAATATTAACTATACTAATCACAGGAAAAAACGAACACACGCAAGGTCAACGAACGTGTACAAGACCCACACTTGTATTGAAAATAAAAATAAATAAAATAAATAAATAAATGAAATTTATACATATGCAAATGACTAAAAAAGATATACTGGGAGTCATCAGTAACAACATGCATATACAAGTGATTAAAAAATATAATGGGAGTCATTAGTAACACTCCATATACGTGATCAAAAAAATATACTGAGAATCATCAGTAACAACATACATATATGATTTTAAAAAAAGTATACTGGGAGTCATCATTAACAACATGCATATATACAAGTGATTAAATAAATAAATATAAATAATATATATATATATCATATATTATATATAATATCATATATTATATATATCATATATCATATATTATATATAATATCATATATTATATATAATATATATATATATATATATATATATATATATATATATATATATATATATATATATACACACACACACACACACACACACACACACACACACACACACTAGGTGTCATCAGTAACAGGCATTATTTCAAGACTTTTTTTCTGATGAGAATAAGGAATGAACGGTGACGGTGGATAAAGAAAAGGAGATAAGGGATATATTGTAAATAAGAATTAAAGAGAAGGATAAGAAATATAAAGACAGGATATAGAGAAATGTGATAACGAAAAGGTGCGAATAAAAAGGGTCAAGAAAAAATCGTTGCATATCCTGTAGATAAATAAATGAGTAAATTACACATACACAGAATGAGAGAGAGAGAGAGAGAGACACACACAGAGCTAGAGCTAGAGCTAGAGAGAGAGAGAGAGAGAGAGAGAGAGAGAGAGAGAGAGAGAGAGAGAGAGAGAGAGAGAGAGAGAGAGAGAGAAAAAAAGAGAGAGACGGAGCGACCGAGTGAGCGAAATCCAATGAGGGTCGAAAGCACATTACCAGATGATACAACGTCACTCGGAAGAATATTGCGAATATTGCTGAGGTCATGCATTCGGATTCCCTGCTGAGAACGCCTGCTTGTTGTCACCGTGTGTGTTGGAGAGGGAGGGAGGGAGGAAGTAAGGTAGGAGGGATGGATGGATGGAGGGATAGAGGGAGGGAGGGAGGGAGGGAAGGAGGAGGGAGGGAGAAGAAAGGAAAGTGAGAGGGAGGAGAGATGAGAAAAGAGAATGATTGAGCAAGAAAACAAAGGCACACGGAACAAATGGCAGAGTGAATAAATGGAGGTGCACGCACGAGTCGGTCTTTTATGAACCAAAATACAAAATGAAAAAGAAAAGAGAAAAAATACAAATCTCGAAGCCATCAACATCGTTCATCAATTTTTCCTGCCGAACAAGACACTAAACAGCCAATCCTGCACAGCAGACCCCACCCTCCCTCATCCCTTTCCCTTCCCTTCCCTCCCCTTCCCTCCCACAACTTCTTCACCATCCCTACCCCTTCCCCTTCCATCACCCTCGTCTCTCCTCTCTTTACACTCGCCTTCCCTTTTCTTCGTTCCCCTCCTCTCTCCCCTTTACTTCCCCTCCTGTCTCCCCTTCCCTCGCCCTCTTCTCCCTTCCCCTCTCCTCCCCACCTCTACCCCTCCCTTTCCCTTCCCCTCCTTCTCTCCCCCTTCCCTCATCCTCCTCCCCTTTCCCTCATCCTCCTCTCTCCCCCTTTCCCTTGCCCTCCTTCTCTCCCCCTTTCCCTCAATCCTCCTCTCTCCCCCTTTCCCTCATCCTCGTCTCTCCCCTTTCCCTCATCCTACCTCTCTCCCCCATTTCCCTCATCCTCCTCTCTCCCCCTTTCCCTTCATCCTCCTCTCTCCCCCTTTCCTCATCCTCCTCCTCTCCCCTTTCCCTCATCCTCCTCTCTCCCCTTTCCCTCATCCTCCTCTCTCCCCTTTCCCTCATCCTCCTCTCTCCCCCTTTCCCTCATCCTCCTCTCTCCCCCTTTCCCTCATCCTCCTCTCTCCCCCTTTCCCTCTCCTCCCACTTTTATCCCTAGCCCCATTCATCTCCCTTCCCTTGCCTCATTTTTCCCACTTCCTTGCCTCTCTTTCCCCCTTCCCCCCCCCCCTTTCCCTTTCGCCCCTTCCCCTTTTAAAACCCCTCTTCTTTTCTTCCTTATCCCTCCCCTCTTTTCCCTTTTGGGGGGGGGGGGGGGTTTTTTTTTAAATTTAAAAAAAAAAAAAAAAAAAATTTTTTAAAAAAAGGGCCCCCATATATAATATCATATATATATATATAATATCATATATTATATATAATATCATATATATATATATATATATATTATATATATATATATATGTATATATATATACACACACACACACACACACACACACACTAGGTGTCACCAGTAACAGGCATTATTTCAAGACTTTTTTTCTGATGAGAATAAGGAATGAACGGTGACGGTGGATAAAGAAAAGGAGATAAGGGATATATTGTAAATAAGAATTAAAGAGAAGAATAAGAAATATAAAGACAGGATATAGAGAAATGTGATAACGAAAAGGTGCGAATAAAAAGGGTCAAGAAAAAATCGTTGCATATCCTGTAGATAAATAAATGAGTAAATCACACACACACAGAGCTAGAGCTAGAGCTAGAGAGAGAGAGCTAGAGCTAGAGAGAGAGAGAGCTAGAGAGAGAGAGAGAGAGAGAGAGGCAGAAAGCTAGACAGGCAGAAAGCTAGACAGACTAAGAGCGAGAGAGAGCGAGAGAGAGCGAGAGAGAGAGAGAGAGAGAGAGAGAGAGAGAGAGAGAGAGAGAGAGAGAGAGAGAGAGAGAGAGGAGGGTATGAAAAAACACCAAAACAAAAATTCTCTCTGTTCACCGAGAGACAAGAACAAGAAGAGAGAGACGGAGCGACCGAGTGAGCGAAAGCCAATGAGGGTCGAAAGCACATTAACCAGATGATACAACGTCACTCGGAAGAATATTGCGAATATTGCTGAGTCATGCATTCGGATGTCCCTGCTGAGAACGCCTGCTTGTGTCACCGTGTGGGTTGGAGAGGGAGGGAGGGAGGAAGTAAGGTAGGAGGGATGGATGGATGGAGGGATAGAGGGAGGGAGGGAGGGAGGGAGAAGAAAGGAAAGTGAGAGGGAGGAGAGATGAGAAAAGAGAATGATTGAGCAAGAAAACAAAGGCACACGGAACAAATGGTTGAATAAATGGAGGTGCACGCGCGAGTCGGTCTTCAATGAACCAAAATACAACATGAAAAAGAAAAGAGAAAAAAATACAAATCTCGAAGCCATCAACATCGTTCATTAATTTTTCCTGCCGAACAAGACACTAAACAGCCAATCCTGCACAACAGACCCCACCCTCCCTCATCCCTTTCCCTTCCCTTCCCTCCCACAACTTCTTCACCATCCCTACCCCTTCCCTTCCATCACCCTCGTCTCTCCTCTCTTTACACTCGCCTTCCCTTTTCTTCGTTCCCCTCCTCTCTCCCCTTTACTTCCCCTCCTGTCTCCCGTTCCCTCGCCCTCTTCTCCCTTCCCCTCTCCTCCCCACCTCTACCCCTCCCTTTCCCTTGCCCTCCTTCTCTCCCCCTTCCCTCGTCCTCCTCTCTCCCCTTTCCCTCATCCTCCTCTCTCCCCTTTCCCCCTCTTCCTTCCTCATCCTCTCTCTTCCTTCCCTTCCCTCCCCCCCTTCCCTTTCCTTCCCTCATCTTCCTCTCTCCCCCTCCCCTTACCCTCCTCTCTCCCCCTTCCCTTCCCCCCTCGCCCCCTACCCTCCCTCGCGCCCTCGAATTCCTCCCCTGACCTTTTCCCTCCGAGAAAGAGGTGTGCATGATTTAGGGCGCCATTCGCCGAAAGTGATTCAGTGCGCATCTCTCGCTTCAACCTTTTTTTTTCTGCCGCTCTCTGGCGCTGCTTCGGTTATTCCAGATTCCCGTGGTGGATTACGTCGCTTGAATTTCATCTTTTTTTTTCTTCTCCTTTTATTGTTTCTTCCCTATCTCCTCATCATCTCTTCCCGATTTCTATCTCTCTCTTGTCTTTCCTTCTCTCCTTTCTCTCTCTCTCTCTCTCTCTCTCTCTGTCTCTCTCCCTCTCCTATTCTTCTTTTCTTTCCTTCTATTCTGCATATCATCTCTCATCACATTCTCCCCTTTCCATAACTCTCTTCACATCTGCCTACCTACCAGTCTATCTGACTACCTATCTATCCATCTGTTTATCCATTAATCCATCCATTAAAAAACACGCGGAAAACAAGACGCGGAAAAATAAAGAAAACATGGAAACAAAAAAATGAAGAAAACGCAGAAAAATAACGAAAGAAACGCGGATAAAAAAGAAGAAGAAAAAAATTTTACAAAAGAAAGAAAACGCGGAGAATTTACGGAAAAAAAATATATAAATAGGGAAAAAACAGGAAAATCGCCATAAATCTTTGCCGCATTTCCAGGCGTCGCAGACTTTCAAATATCGTGTTACGTTACATTTTCTTGTTATATATTCAATACTGATTTGTGCCAACCTTACAATAATAATTTTACTATCAACATTAAAGAATAGTAAATTATAGTAAATCAATTGTTACAGAATATCTTTTATTGACATTTTCTCAACAGAATGTAGTGAAGATACATATCACTTTTATTCTAACTTATGCAGGATTAAACAAAAAAAGAATGTATAATCAGCACAGAATGACGAACACATAACAAGTTTCTACAAAAAAGAACAGTTAAAATGAACACCGTAGAATAAAGACCCCCCCCCCCCCAAAAAAAAAAAAAAAAAAAAAAAAAAAAAAAAAATCATCCTTAAAATAATGAGAACAGATAAAGAGGAAAATGGTGAGCCTCGCCTGGGCCGAGAAGGTCCCCGGCCCGGAGTCCACGGATTGCACGGCACTTGCCATTTCCAGGGTGAAAGGGGGGGAGGGATGGGGAGGGAGGAGGAGGGGGGGAGGGATGGGGAGGGAGGAGGAGGGGGGAGAAGGGAGGAGAGAGGGGGAGAAGGGAGGAGAGGGGGGGAGAAGGGAGGAGAGGGGGGGAGAAGGGAGGAGAGGGGGGGAGAAGGGAGGAGAGGGGGGGAGAAGGGAGGAGAGGGGAGGGGGGGAAGAGAGGGAGTAACCCCTCCTCCCCCGGGGCCCAGGCCGCTACCACACAGCAACCACGGAGTAAAGGGAAGGGCTGTGACTCAGACCAATTCTTCAGGGGCAAAATAGTGAAACAGAAGATGGCGACTGTGGCGATGACGATAAGGATAACGAGCTCGTGAAGCAATAATAATAATGATAATAGAACCAGGTTTATACCATCACGAATAAGTGTCGTAAACATGCCTCTATTACTAATTTATTTTAGATCACGTGTTGTCACCTCTGTCACGTGATTTTTTTATTAGGGTTCCTATTGGCTTGATTGCATTCCCGTGCGTGCCAGTGTTTTTTTTATGGTTATAAATTTACTAAATATTTTTTGTTGTAAGTAAGTAAGTTGTAGTAACACTAAAAAAACAAACCAAACAAGCAAATATAGAAACAAAAAATAATTAAAACAAATTGGATACAAATGTCTCCGTAAAACCGATTCCGCCCCCCTCCCCCAAGCGCCCCCCTGCGTGCACAAAAATAAATAAATGAATAAATGAATAAACAAAGAATAAAATAAAGCAAATAAATTTTGAAAAATAAATAAAATATCTCATTCCCGCCATAACGGACTCCTGGCGTTGCGCGTGTGCGGCGTGAAGTGAGGGAGGGAGGGAGAGGGGGACGGAGAGAGAGAAGGAGAGAAGGGAGGGAGAGGGGGCAGGGAGGGAGGGAGGGAGGGAGAGGGGCAGGGAGGGAGGGAAGGAGAGGGTGAGGAATGGAGAGGGGGAGGGAAGAAGAAATGGAGGGAGAGGGGGAGGGAAGAAGGAATGGAGAGGGGGAGGAAGGGCGAGAGGGAGGGAAGAAGGAATGGAGAGAGAGGGAGAGCAGGAGTGACGTCAAGTAGTGTTATGACCGGAAATGTAAAAAAAATAATAATAATAAAAAAAAAATAATAATAATAAAAAAAAAAAATCGTACAGGTTTCCCAGGCAGGACAACAGGTGTTAAAAATACTTGGGAAACAGAGAGAGAGGTACGGAGAAGAGAGTGAAATCAAATTACTTCGATTCACTAAAAGAAACACACACAAACCATTTAAGATTTACGATTATTCGCGATGCATTTCATATACAAAGGACCGTTTGCCTCGAGAGAGAACGCGGATTCTTAAGAGCATCCGCTTTATATCAGAAAACCAATAGCAAAAAGAGAAAAAAAAAATGTATATACACATCCATGTCATTTTTAAAAAATGCTCTTCCTTCTTGAAAGAAAACAATGGATGCAAAAGTCGCGATTGTGAAAAGAAATTGAAAAAAAAAAATCTAGAAAGAAAACGAAGCATAAAAATCCAATAACAAATAAGACTCAAGAATCAAAGGTGGAGGAAGAGGAAGAGGAGAACGAGGAGCAGGGGAAAGAGAAAGGAGAAAGAGGAAGGGAAGAGGAGGAGCAGGAGAAAGAGAAAGGGAAGGAGAAGGGGAGGAGCAGCGGGAGATAGGAGGAAGAGGAGAAAGAGAACGAGAAGAAAGGGAAGGAGAAGTAAAAGAACAAAAGCTTGCCTCCGTTTCTCCCTTCCCCTGTTAGCCATCTTCTCTCCCTCCTTCCCTCTGTTCCCTTTCCTTATCCTTATCCATTTCTCTCTCCCTCATCAGCTGCTCTCTCTCTCGTCCTCCCTCCTCCTCCATCCCCTTCCCTTCCCTTCCCTCCCTTCCCCTCCCCTTCCCTTCCCTTTCCCCCCCTTTTCCTTTCTTCTCCTCCCCCTCTCCCTCACCAGCCTCTCTCCTCCCGCAGCGGAAGTGGACGCGAACAATGACTAAGCTTCCACGAATCGAGATCTGCCGCCGCTGCCGCCTGTTCCTCGAAACAAGAGAATATTAAAGAGAAGGCTTCGGGGTTACTCCATATCTTTGTTTGTTTCGCTCTTCTCTTCCCATTCGTTCGTTCGGTCTTTTTCTTTCTTAAAATAAATAAATCATAAACCTATTATAGACTTTAAAAAAACTGCTTGACATATGTAAAATCTGTATTTCAACACATATTTCAAACTTCATTTCAACGATATCATAGATATCTTAGACAATCGAAACAGACAGATAAATACAGATAGGTATCTTCAGGGAGAAAAAAATATATGAAATAGATTTTCGGTTCACTTTTGTTTCATAACCGTTTAAAGTCTGGCAGAAAAAAGGCAACATGGTCGACCTATCAATGCAGAATAAAGAAAAAAATATATAATAAAAAATAAGAAAAAAAGAGATCATGATGGACGAATAACGAAGGGGAAATAGGAAAGCGAATGAATTTGGGGGGGGGGGGGAGGTACAAAATCTCTGTATTTCAAGGATAATCACGTTTCTTCACATTCCAAAACCCGGCTTTTCTTCCGTTCTCGAAACCCCTCTTATCTCCATCTCCATCTCCCTCTCCCTCTCCATCTCCCTCCTCCGCTGTTCCTTAACTGTCTTCCTCTCTATTCCGCTTCCTCTCGTTGTTTGTCGTTCTCTTTGCCTGACTACCTAATTCCCTAACTACCTGCCCAACTGCCCATTTGCCTTACTGCATAACTACTTAAGTACCTATTTGCCTAGGTGCCTAACCACCCAAGTGCCTAACTACATGCTTGCCTAACCACCCAAGTGCCTAACAAGCTAACCACCCAAGTGCCTAACAAGCTAACCACCCAAGTGCCTAACAAGCTAACCACCCAAGTGCCTAACAAGCTAACCACCCAAGTGCCTAACAACCTAACCACCAAGTGCCTAACTACATGCTTGCCTAACCACCCAAGTGCCTAACTACTTAACTATTTAAGTGCCTAAGTATCTAACTACGTACTTGCCTAATCACCTTAGTGCTACAACCTAAGACCCTAACCATTACTCGCCTATCTAGCATTGATTCAAAAGAACAACCATTAATAACAAGACGGGAAACAAGAACCAAGTATTACGAAAAAAGCTAAAAAACTATTAGTCACCATAATTTAGCCTAAATAAAGGAAGGGAAATTTAACATGTTCCTTTTCTTTCCATTTCTTCGTTTTTTTTTTTTTTAAGTCTAGGGTGACAGATCGAGAACAGTTAAAAGAAGGCGTAATTATGAAAAAAAAAGTCTACCATAACCATAACATTTTCATTTCTTTTGTTTTGTATTAATTCTATAACCCCCCCCCCTCTGCTCCTGCACCTGCCCCTGCACCTGTCCCTTCCTTTCCCCTCTTTATCAGGTGAGTAGTGAAAGAGAGGGGTAAAGAGGGCGGGCAGGGAGTAAAAAGAAGAGAGGAAGGGTAGGTAATCGCAGCAGGACAGGAAGGGAGGTAGTGACGAAGAGGAATGGGAGAGGAAGAGGAAGAAGAATAGTAAGAGGATGAGGAGGGGGGGTAGAGAAGGAAGAGGGAGGAAGGGAAGAGAGGAGGAATAGGGGAGGGGGAGGAAGGGAAGGAGGAGAAAGGGGTGGATGAAAATTAACGAAAAGAAAAGAAAAGAAAAAAGAATAATGCAGCAACAGAAAATAAAGAGTGAAAAATAGCGAGGTTAAAGTAGATACGAAGGAAAGAATTCAAACAAAAGAAAAAAACAGCTGATGGAGACACTGGACCATACTTCACAGACGAGCCATATCCCCTCCCCCCTCCCCTTCCCCTTCCTCACCCTTTCACTCTCCCCCTCCCCTTCCTCTCCCTTTCCCTCTTCCCTTCCTCTCCCTCTCCTCTTCATCTTCCTCTCTCCCCCCTCCCCTCCCCTCCCCTTCTTCTCCCTCTCCCCCTCTCCCCTTTATGCAACCGCCTGAATTCACGTAACTCCAACCTCCACAGATCCCCGGGAAATGGAAAGGGAGAAAAGAAAAAGAAAAAAAGAAAAAAAAAAATTTCGAGGTTTCTATAGCAACGGCTTTTTGACTCGGAAGCTGTTACGAAATTTCGTCAATGACAAAAAGGCACAACGGAAAACAAGTCAATGAACGGATACAAAAGCAAAGCAACAAAACTAAATAGATAAGAATGGATAAATGTTACAAAGAATATGAGTAAAAAATAAGTTAAAAAAAAAGGTAGAGAGTATATCAAATAATAAATGGATAATGCTTTTAAAGAGAGAACGATCGATAAAAATAATAGTTTAATAAAGACCAGCACAAAACCGAGAAAAACACCGCATACACACACACACAAACGTACATCAACACAGACATACAAACGCATGCACAGATACGCGCGCGCGCACACACATACAGACACTCACACACACAAAGACCTATACACAATATCTTCTGCAAGAAAAAACTACAATCTGCCATTCTAAATCACGGAAGTCAGTCTACCAAAACACAACTTAATTCAATTTCTTCGTCTTTGACTGCTCATAAAATAAAACTTCGCAACTCGGGCTCATAAAAAACCAAGCGGAAATGAAAAATGTCAATAACTCGAGGCTATCACAACCGCCATCATAAAATAGTTTCCTTTTTATCGCTTTTATCTCGACAAATTTGCGGAAGGGGGAGGGGGGGCAGGGAGAAGGGAGAGGGAGAGAAGGAGAGAAAGGAGGAAGGGGGGGAGAGAAGGAGAGAAAGGAGGAAGGGAGAGAGAGAAGGAGAGAAAGGAGGAAGGGAGAGAGAGAAGGAGAGAAAGGAGGAAGGGAGAGAGAGAAGGGGAGAAAGGAGGAAGGGAGAGAGAAAGGAGAGAAAGGAGGAAGGGAGAGAGAGAAGGAGAGAAAGGAGGAAGGGAGAGAGAGAGCGAGAAAGGAGGAAGGGAGAGAGAGCGAGAAAGGAGGAAGGGAGAGAGAGCGAGAAAGGAGGAAGGGAGAGAGAGCGAGAAAGGAGGAAGGGAGAGAGAGCGAGAAAGGAGGAAGGGAGAGAGAGCGAGAAAGGAAGGGAAAGAGCGAGAAAGGAGGAACGGAAAGAGAGCGAGAAAGGAGGAAGGGAAAGAGCGAGAAAGGAGGAAGGGAGAGAGAGCGAGAAGGAGGAAGGGAGAGAGAGCGAGAAAGGAGGAAGGGAGAGAGAGCGAGAAAGGAGGAAGGGCGAGAGAGCGAGAAAGGAGGAAGGGCGAGAGAGCGAGAAAGGAGGAAGGGCGAGAGAGCGAGAAAGGAGGAAGGGCGAGAGAGCGAGAAAGGAGGAAGGGCGAGAGAGCGAGAAAAGAGGAAGGGCGAGAGAGCGAGAAAGGAGGAAGGGAGAGAGAGGAGGGAGGGAGGGAGGGAAGGAAAGAGTAGTGAGTGAGTGTTGCTCATAAGAAGTGCTACATTTACTATCAGATCCCTATTCTAGCACTTTCCTTTCCTCTTGTAATGGCCAAGATCACACACGCAATACGGGTACATTTCCTGCATCCCACTCCTTTATATACCAGTTTACTGCACTGGAGTTTTCTCTCTCCACGTCCACCCTCTGCAATTCTCCCTTTTCAGTCCAGGAAACAGGTTCGCAAATCCGCAAATTCGCATAGCTTGAATAACGCCCCCCTCCCCCCTCCTTCGAACAACCTCAACAAGCAATGCTGCCTCAATTTTCGCCTTTAAAAGATTTAAATAGATAGATAGATAAATAAATAAATCCTCCGTCACTTCTCCCTTTCCTTCATAATATATTCCCTCTCAACATCTTTCTTTTCCAGACGAAAAGAAAACACTAAACTTTCCCCTCACTCTCTCTTCAATACGAACTGCAGCCACATTTCCCTTCCCCTTTAAATCCTCTTAACTTCTTTTCAAGGCAAACCGAAACACCTTTTTGCCCCCCTTCCCCTCACTTTAATTCTCAAAAGGCCAACCCACGCAATAATCCCATTCCCCCCCCCTTCCCCATTAATATGTCCCCTCACTTTCACCTTTTTTCCCCTCGTATAACCTCCCTGACCTTTGCGTTTAACTCGTATTTCACAGAACGAATTACTCTATAACGGCGGGTATTTCCCCCTCGTTTCAAATACGGGGCTGTCTGCTCCATGCCTGATCTAGCAAACTGTTATGGCCTCTACATCTCTCTATTTCCCTGATCCATTGATGATGAAATTCTCTTTTGATGCTGCTTATACTTAAAATCTACTACTCTACTGCAACTATTGCTACTAATAATAGCAGCAGTGACAAGTGATGAAGCGTTCAAGGCGATAGAAGCCACTGGCCGTTTTGATGAAGGGTACGTTGCCGATGAGGATTTCTTTGTCTCTGCAGAAGGATGAGGGGGGGAGGGGGGGAGGAGGGACGGACGAAAAGACAGACGGATGGAAAAACGGACGGACGGGGACACGGACGGATGGAAAACGGACGGACGGACGGAAAACGGACAGACGGACGGGGACACGAACGGACAGACAGACGGACGGAAACACGGACGGACAGACAGACGGATGGAAACTCGGACGGACAGACGGACAGACGGACGGAAACACGGACGGACAGACGGAAACACGGACGGACACACGGAAACACGGACGGACGGACGGACTAAATAAATAGTTTAGTTGATCAACCTATATCTGTGTTGGGGATGGGGACCGTTTCTTTAAAACTGACAACGTTCGCATAAAAAAAGAAAAAAAAAATCACCGGAGCCGGGAATAAATGTTATATCTCTCGACACAAATTTACGCGAATTGAAGCGACAGAAAACTTGACGTCAGAACACACGGGACTCCGCTATCCGCCAATAAACAGCTTCCCCTCCTTTTCCCCTCACTTCCGTCCGCCGTTTCCCCTCCCGCCTCCCCGCGCGGCTTCCCCGCTCGCGCTCCGCATTACCCGCGGCGGCAGTAAATCACGGAATGACAGACTTGAAACTTTGCGCGCTTCCTTGCTGGTCGTGGTCGGCTTTCCTCCCGGATAGAGCATGTTCCTCCTGGTTTCCCCTCTTTCATTTCCCCTCTTTCGCTTCCCTCTTTCGCTTCCCCTCTTTCGCTTCCCTCTTTCATTTCCCTCTTTCGCTTCCCTCTTTCATTTCCCTTCTTTCGCTTCCCTCTTTCATTTCCCTTCTTTCGCTTCCCTCTTTCTTTCCCTTTATTTCCCTTCTTTGCTTCCCTTTCATTTCCCTTCTTCGCTTCCCTCTTTTTTCCCTCTTTGTTCCCTTTTCTTTCCCTTCTTTCGTTCCCTCTTTCTTTCCCCTTTTTTCGTTCCCTTTTATTTCCTTTTTTCGTTCCCTCTTTCATTTCCCCTTCTTTCGCTTCCCTCTTTCTTTTCCCTTCTTTCGCTTCCCTTTTTCTTTTCCCCTTCTTCTTTTTTCTTTTTCATTTCCTTCTTTCGTTTCCTTTTTATTTCCCTTCTTCGCTTTCCTTTTTCATTTCCCTTTCTTTCGTTCCCTTTTTCATTTCCCTTTTTTCGCTTTCCTTTTTCTTTTCCCCTTTTCGTTTCCCTTTTCTTTTCCCTCTTTCGCTTCCCTCTTTCATTTCCCTCTTTCGCTTCCCACTCTCCCGCCCTCAGAGTCGAAAACGCAGCCGAAACCGTTTTAAGCTTTTTCAATCCATGGGGCTTCTCTGTATTTATATATATTTTTTTCATAGTATTTTTTAATAAAATATTATATAAAAACAATATATATTAAAATTAAAATATATATATTATATAAAAATAATAATATAATATATTTTTATATATATATATTGAGGTGGAGTTTTGTGTGGTGAATACAGAGAGGAGAGAGAGAGGAGGGGAGAGGAGAGAGAGAAAAAGGGAAGAGAAGAAAAAGAGAGAGAGAGGAGAATGGGGAGAGATAAAGAGAAGAGAGAGAATGAGGAGAGAGAGAATGAGAGGAGAGAGAAATGAGAGAGAGAGAGAATGAGAGAGAGAGAGAATGAGAGAGAGAGAGAATGAGAGAGAGAAAAAGGGGAGAGAGAATGAGAATGAGAGAGAGAGAGAGAAGAAATGAGAGACGAGAGAGAGAGAGGATGAGAGAGAGAGAAGAGAGAAAGAATGAGAGGAGAGAGGAGAGAGAGAAGAGGAGATGAGAGAGAAGAAGAGGAAGGAAAAAGGGAGGAGGGAAAAGAGAGAGGAAGAATGAGAGAGAGAGAGAGAGAATGAGAGAGAGAGAGGAATGAAAAGAGAGAGAGAGAAAATAGGGGAGAGAGAGAGAGAGAAATGAGAGAGAGAGAGAGAGAATGAGAGAGAGAGAGAGAATGAGAGAGAGAGAGAGAGAGAATGAGAGAGACCGCGTTTTTATTTCTACATTCAACACGAAAGATAAACATGATTGACTACGAAACAGAGAAAAGCCTAGAGTGCGATCACTTAAGCTTATGTATTGTAAAAAAAAAAAAGAAAAAAGAAAGAAAAAACGGTAAACAAAGACATGTAAAACAAGAAGAAAAAATCCTATTCTCACTTTCAGAGTTTTTCGTACCAACTTCAATCCTCTAATCTCGCTTGAAAAATTCTCTTCATCTTCGTCACGGCCAATTCCATCACTTCTTGCAACTCTTGCAATATTGCCGTAATGATCCTCCAACAAAGAAATCATCAGCGCTGATCTCCGAGAGCAAAAAAGTAAAACGTAAAAAAAATGCGAGGCGGGTGGGGGAGGGGGAAAGGGAGGGAGGGGGAGGAGGAGGGGAAAGGGGAGAGGAAAACAGGTGAGGGGGATGCAAAAGGGCGAGGAGAGGGATAGGGGAAAGGGGAGGGAGACGAGAGGGGAGAAGAAGGGAGGAGGAGGACGGGAAGGGAAAGAGGAAGAGAAAGGAAGGGGACTAGGGGGTGAAAGAGGTACAGGTAGGGAGAGGGGAGGGAGTGGAGCGAGAAGATAGGAAGGTGAAGCGACGCAGGAGGCGAGGACGGCGGCAGACGAGCAGAGAAGGCGGCGGCCTGGCGCCCCCATCAGGAAGATCAGTCCAGAGACAATTACAGATTGCAGAAGGGCGCCTAACTGGGCCTTTTTGACGGATGGGTTTTTGTTGCTAATCACGACGCGGCCGACGCGACGCGCGACGGATCGGCGGCGCGGAACCCCGAGGCGCCGGGGCCGAAGGTCGTGGCTGAGCCGTCACGCTGCTAATGACTTTTTTTTTGTTGTGGGGGGGGGGGGTCGGATGGTATTTTGCGTCTAAGTTGGTTTGTCTAGAGTAATAAACATTATTCCTAGTATTGATAAAACGGAATGTGGGTCATGACAACACTTTTTAATGCAACATCTGGCTGCAGACAATTTATATGCATCTCTTTAATCAGTGTACCTTTATCCAACACTTCGTTTAAAATAAAGTTTAACAAACGAATATTACAAACGTAACGAAACAGAAAGATTGTTTACTCTGTGTTTTCTTAACCCCAATCTGAATCATAAAGGGAAGATGATGACGTAAATCGCTCCACAAAACTCCGAACAGCGTGTCAAGTAACTGATAACTTATCCTTTCCGAATGCAGCGCGAGGCGGAAACCGACGGAACACCACGGAATATCCTCTTCCTTTTTAACTCTCCTTCGCACGCAAAAGAGACGATCTGGCGAGGAGAGAGGGGAGAGGGGGAGGGGAAGCAATAAATGACGAAGAGAGGTAATCATAGGGGGATTATTGAACAAGAGATATCAACAAGTGATTCATGCCGAGGGAAAGACGAGGAGAGAGAGAGAGAGAGAGAAGGGGAGAGAAGGCGAAGGGATGAGAGGGGGAGGGGGAAGGGAAAGGGAGGGAGAGAGGAGGGGAGAGAAAGCGAAGGGAGAAGGAGAGGGGGAGAGGGAAGGGAGGGGGGGAGAGAGGGAAGGGAGGGAGGGAGGATGAGGAGGGGGGAAGGAGAGAGAGAGAGAGAGAGAGAGAGGAGAGAGAGAGAGAGAGAGAAGAGAGAGAGAGAAGAGAGAGAGAGAGAGAGAGAGAGAGAGAGAACACGAGGACCGAGCCGGGGCACCATGTAACGACCGCCGTTAATATGAAGATAATGACCACT
>NC_051389.1:11695557-11703512 GCF_015228065.2 Penaeus monodon
CCTCCTCCTCCTCCTCCTCCTCTCTCTCCTCCTCCTCCTCCTCCTCCCCTCCTCCTCCTCCTTCTCCTCCTCCTCCTCCTCCTTCTCCTCTCCCTCTTCCCTCCTCTCCCCTCCTCGTTCCTTACCACACTCACTTTCACACCCACCACACGCACGCACACCACACGCCACGCACACGACACACACCACACCACACCACACACACACACACACACACACACACACACACACACACACACACACACACACACACACACACACACACACACACACACACACACTCCCAAACACTCACCCCCACACACTCACCACGTTTAATACTATTAATTAATGTAGATATCCAATCTCCGAATCATGAAATCCACATTCCCAGCCGGATCTCGGGGCGCCTAATCCACTAAGCTCGGAGATAATCGAGTGCCCGAATCTATACATAATGAGCAGCCTCTGACGACGTCGACGGCCCTGTGGTATGGCAGGGCCTCGTCTTTGTGGAGAGGAGTGGCACTGCTTGGCACCTCCCGACTGTGCGTGTAATTGCTTGGCACTCTTTATGCTGGTAGTTGTTATCAGGGGCATTAGCAGTTACGACAGAAAGACGACCAGTAATGGCGAACATACAAGTTTGAGAGATACCGTGGCAGAGCATAATGATACGAGTGAGGAACATAAGTCAGCAACGAACAGTGCAGTTCCATAGGATAATGATGTTAGGAGGGAAGGAGGATTCTAATCTCTCTTTCTTTTGTTCTCATGGGCATCTCCTTACTCTACTTTCTCTTCTTCCTAACTCACTTTCTCTCCGCCTTTTCTCCGTTCCCTCTCCCAGTGTTCTTCCTCACGTACCTCCCGTCCCTCCTCTCTATCGTCCCTTCCTCGACCATTTTTGCTCTCACTCTCTTCCCATTTCTTGCTCTTTTTCCCCCTCTTTGTTATTTTTCTTGAATCCGTTGAGCGAGCCAACGCACGACGTAGCTGTGTCCGGAAACACCCTGGACTATTTACGAAAATGCTGGACCTATTTTTTCCTGTGTCCTTGTAATGTTTTTCTCTGATATCTTTGGCCTCCGTGATTTATATATCTATTTCCCCTTCACGACTATTACGTTTTTAAGAATATCTTGTATACTAGTAGAAAAAACCCTTACGTATACATACCCACGTTGTAATCCAATACTAACAGTCTAAATGAAACCCTGGGACATACTGACAACCATTAGTAGAATTAGGCTATTTTTTGATCCGCTGTTTAATAACTTTGGAATGATGGTGATATCCCTAGAAGAGTAGAGGTAGGTGTTAAGTATGGGGATTGAGGAGGTGTGAGGGAGCGGAAGGGAGGGTGTGAGTAGGCGGTTAGGAGGTGGTATAGGAGGCTGGGAAGGGAATGGTGACGTAATGAGGCGGGAAGGGAGGTGTAGGAGGCGGGGAAGGAGGGTGGTGCGGAGTGCGGAAGGAGTGGTGAGGAGCGGAATGGTGCGAGGCGGATGAGTGGAGGGAGGCGGAAGTGATGTGGTAGGGCGGGTAAAGGAGGTGTGGAATGGAGGGGGGAGGGAGGGTGAGGGTGGAGGGAGGGAGGCTGGGAAGGCTGGGAAAGGAGGATAAGTGTAGAAGGAGGGGAGGGGAGGGAAGCGAAGAGGGGATGGAGGCTGACAGGCGGGATGGAAGGAGGAAGGAACGAAAGACAGAGGAGGAGAGAGCAAGGGAGCAGAAGAGTCGAGACAAGGAGACAAGGGATGAGAGGCAGACGGTGACGCGTGGAGGGGGAAGGGGGTGGGGCTAAGAGGGGAGGGGGGAGTCCAGCCTTCCAGTTGATGAGAGAGTTCAGTGTCGTACTCTTGCCCCTCCCCTCCCCTCCCCTCCCCCCTCCCTACCCCTATTTGTCGGGACGTCACTCTTTTCAAGTCTCTTGCAATACCTTTCTATCCCCTCTTCCTCTCCCGTTTCCCCCTCTTCCTTTCCCTCCCTTTCCCCCCTCTTCCTCTCCTTCCTTTCCCCTCTTCCTCTCCTCCCTTTCCCCTCTTCCTCTCCCTCTCCCTTTCCCCTCTTCCTCTCCCTCTCCCTTTCCCCTCTTCCTCTTCTCCCTCTCCCTTTCCCCTCTTCCTCTCCCTCTCCCTTTCCCCTCTTCCTCCTCCTCCTCTTTCTCCTCCTCCTCTTTCCTTTCTTCTCCCACTCCCTCTCCCCTCCTCCACCCCCCTTTTCGACCCGGCATTGAATGAGAGGGTGGGGAGGAGGGGAAGGAGGTGGGATGAGGGGGGGAGGTTAAGTCTCGAACATATATTTTTTCCACCCACGCTACAGCCTAGAATGAAGCCTGATGCGAAGGGTCGAGACGAGGGGGGGGGGAGTGTTGGGCGTAAGGCTGCGTGGGCGGTGCGGAGTGGGCGTGCTGGTAGGAGAAGTAGCGGGGGGAGGGGGAGGCGAAGGGAAAATAGAGGCGGCGGCGGTGTGTGTGGAGGGGGAGGGGGAGGGGGAAGGCAGTCGGGGATTTTTATAATAATGTTGGTGAGGTATAATTTGTGGGTGTGTTGAGGATTAGCTAATCCGGGTGCTTGTTCAGAGGAGTGAGGAGGGGGGAAGGGGGGGGGAAAGGAGAGGGAGTATTCGGTCTGTTGTGACAGGAATTTTATTTTGGATAATTGGCTGTCCATTCTTTTATATACTTTTTTTATGTTTTGTCTTGATAATTTTGCTTTTTTTCGGAGTTATTCTATTTCCTCTGTTTGATATCCTTTCCTATTTCTCTTTCGTCGCCTCTGCCTCTGTAATTTTTTTTCTTTTCCACTCTTCTCTTTCCTTCTTTGTTTCTCTTTCTTTGTCTTTGCCTGTCTTTCTTTGCCTCTATCTCTGTCTGCTGACCTTCACTCTATTATTTTACTCATCCATCTACCTCCATCTATTATCTGCCTCTTTTTCTTAAGTCTTCTATCGTATGTCAAGTACACATACATATGTACATAGTTCCATAAATGCCTACACAAGTTATAATATGACATAGCTCGTCTCATTAGCGATTATCAGACAAATACAAACATCGCTGGTGTATATGCAACGCTTGGAATTCGCTAAATATGTTCATCTTCATGCAGAACAAACTGGATTATACGCAATAGTGATAAATTCTCGCTTATTATACCATATTATACTCGCTGTTGCCTTATATGTCCACCGCTCCTGCTCTTGGCCGCTTTGCCTGTGGACGAAAACCGGACCTGAACCTTACCAGGAAGGGGACGTCATCTTTCGTATTTGTTTTACGTTTCTCTTCCCATTATGGAATGTATTTGCGTCCCAGCGTCATATTTTTTTCTCTTTTAAATTTTGGGGAAAGGGGGACGGTTCAAATAGCAGGCGTATATAAAATAGGCTTTATCTCGCTGTTTGTGTGTGTGTGTGTGTGTGTGTCTCTCTCTCTCTCTCTCTTCTCTGCACCCTTCCCTCTGTCTCTGTGTCTGCTTTTGTGATCAATCGAAATCATGATTTAGAAACTTTACCTATTTTTCTTGGTCTCCGAACAACACGCGCAGTTGATAGCAATCCTCTCAGGAAGTCGTTGATCCCCGAGGCAAATAAGCGACGCCACCGGGTCATATAGGGGAACAGGGGAGAGGGAGAGGGGGAGAGGGAGAGGGGGGGAGGCGTTTTTGTCACTACAGGCCGTTATATCATTAGGGGGAGCCTACTCTTCCCCCTCCGCTCCCCCTTCCGCTCCCCCCTCTTCTCCCCCCTCTTCTCCCTCCCCCGGACGCCGCCGCCCACACACACACTCCATCTCTGACGTCACGACTTCCATCTCTGACGTCACAGCCTCCCGATGACGTCACTGCGACTGCGTCATCATCGTAGCCACAAGACGCCGAGGGATGATGATGAATGGGGGGCCTCGTCTGGCATTGTTATCTCGCTTGATTGCACACTCGAGCCCCGGGCGTCGGCGAGGCTTTGCGATATCCTTGTTGTGGCCATCGTTGGTGTAGTTAATACTTCTTCCTCTTCGCATTTCCTTTTTTTTTGTTGTCTAGCTGATTTGGGATAAGCTAGTCGGGGTGGGTGTTGCCGTCGTTCGTTCTTCTTCTTTATTTCTATTTATATGTCTGCTGTTTATCTTTTTTTATATATAGGTTTGGGATATCCTCTTTGGAACGCGTGTTGTACTTATTATTTTTCCCCTTCCTCTTTATTTCCGAGCCTTTTTTTCTGTTTATTCGTATCTTCTACGAGGCTTTTACTTTTTCGTTGTCTGCTGCTGCTTTTTGGCTTGGGGATAATATCTTCTCGAATATAATATATATATATACATATATATATATATATATATATATATATATATATATATATATTATATATATATATATATATATTATATATATGTCTTAGTTAACATATCTTTTTCATAAGCTTCTCGTATTCCGTTTCTTCTTTTTCATTACCTTTTCGTATTCCGTTTCGTCTTTCGTTTTCTGTCTCGTCTCCCTGTTATTGGCGTCAGGTAGGTTGGTGATTGGGTGAATGGCGGGCACTCGAAGTCACGTTGAAGTGGCCTTTAATTCCCCGTCGATTTCTTTTTTTTTCCATTCATTTCCCCATTCGTTTCTTATCTATTTCTTATTCATTTCCTTTCATTTCTTATCTGTTTCCCATTTATTTGCTTTTTACTTCTTATCTAGTTCCTTTTTTGTTTCTCCCGGTATTTCATATCTATTTCCCAGTTATTTCCGTTTTTTATTTTTTTTATTTCGGTTTCCTTTTTTATCCCTATTTCCTGTAATTTTGTTTCTTGATTGTCATGTTTTTGGTTGAGTTGTTTCGTTGGGTTGGCTGTTCCGGCGCCTCTTTCGGGTTGCGTTGGTTGGTGACTTCGTGGGATGGCATTATTTGGGTGAAACGTGTTTTATGATTTTTCTTTTTTTCTTTTCTTATCCTGTTTCCATTTTTTTTCATTGTCATGTAGAAAAGTTATGGATGAGAATTATTAATAATTAATTTCATTAATACAAGAGATGTATTTGAGCTGGTTTTGTTTGTCTTTTCGTCAGAAATACATGTATATCTGACGGAGATTTAATCGAAACCGATTAACTACATATCTTTGTATTGTGAGGATATTCATTCTCATTCATACCTTTTCTACATTATTTTTCAACATGAATACAGTTCATTTTTCATCGTCTTGTCTTAGTTCGTGTGATTGGTGGCTCTACGAAAGGCTATTGTTACGTTGCGTGAATTGCGTGTGTATGTACTGTGTGTGTAAATTTATTGATCTGATTTTTTTAAAGAGCCTTTTCCGGTTAATACCGAAGGAAGAATGAGTTTTTTTCTCGAAATTGTGGAGTTTTAATACTTAGATGATCTTAGATGGGGAAAATATATAAGGATATGTAGGAGGATAACTCGTCTTTAACAGGGAATCCGGATAAGTCCAGGATAAGAGTTGCAATAAAAAAGATTGAAATTTTGTAGTTCGTTTGATGATTACAGTAGATTAAGATAATCGGTTAGATGAAACGGGGGAAGATTTATATATATATTTTTTCTTATAATAAAAGATAAGAGAGAAAAAATTAATATATTTTGGATGATGAGAGCATGAGCCTGAACGCATTATTTATTTTTTATTATTATTATTTTTTTAGATGAGCGAGTTAATGGTTTATTAATGGGCTTTAAGATAACCATACACCCTCATATCCCATCAGGCTTTCCAAGGATCAAGTTTCGCCTTCGGTTATTTGTTTCTTTGTCGTTTTCGGTATTTTGTAGTTGTCTGATTGAATTCGCTTTTTTTTCTTTCTCGTAATTCGTATTTGTTTGATTTTTTGTTTCCGTCCGTTTTTCTTGATTTTTTTTTTGTTTTGTTGAGACAGGGGTGAGGGTGGGAGGCGGATACGAGAGACTGAATTGTATATCCATCTATCCATCCATCTATCTGTCTCTGTATATACCTATTTATACATGTCTGTATGTGTATATTTATCTATCTATACACACACACACACACACACACACACACACACACACACACACACACACACACACACACACACACACACACACACACACACACAATTTTTTCCTCCAACCTCAGCCCCCTCCTACCCCCTCTCCTCTCTCCCCCTCTCCTCCACCTTGCTCCCCCTCCTGTTTCCCTATCCCCCTCCTCCTTGCCTCCTCTCCGCATCTCCCCCTTCCCCTTTTCTTCCCCTCTCCTACCCACCACTTCTTCCGTTCCTTTTCCTTCCTCCTTCCTCCCCCTCCTCTTACCCCCCCTCTTCTCTCGCCCTCTCCTACCTTCTCCCCCTTCTCCTCTCCTCCTTCCCCCCATTCCCCTTCCTCTTACCCCCTTCCCCCTCCCCCTTCCTCTTCCCCCATCCCCCTCCCCCTTCCTCTTCCCCCATTCCCCCTCCCCCTTCCTCTTCCCCCATTCCCCTTCCTCTTCCCCCCTTCACCCCTTCCCCCCCTCCCCCTTCCTCTTACCCCCTTCCCCCTTCCTCTTACCCCCTCCTCCCCCTCCTTCCCCCTCCTCCCCCTCCTTCCCCTCCTCCCCCTCCTCCCCTCTCCTTCATCTCCTCCCCCCGCCCCCCCTCGCCCCCTTCCACGCTGAGTCCCGAAATGTTTAGGTAGCTTTGAGACGCCCACGCAAGGTCACGGAAGGTCACGGGGTATTGATCTCTCCGTTTCTCTCTCTCTCTGTCACTCTTCTCTCTTCTCTTGCTCTTTTTCTAAGCTCTTTTGGTTTCCCCCATGCCTCTCCCCTTCTTTGTCGATCCCTTCCTCGCCTTTCTCTCTGTCTCTTTGGTTGTGTCTGTCTGTCTGGCTCTCGGATTTTCTGTGTGTGTGCGTGTGTGTGTGTCTGTGTGCGTGTGCGTGTGTCTGTGTGTGTGTCTATCCTTGTCTCTGTGTTTTACTTCCCCTCCCATTCTAAATCCTTCACCACTCACTCATATTCCCTTTCTTCACCTTTCTCTTTCGCTTCGTCTTTTCTTTTATTTTTCGTCTTTAGTCTACCCCTCCGCCTCTCCCCTCTTCTCACCTCTTCCCCCCTCCCCCTTCCCCCTCCCCCCCCTTGCTGCGCCTTGTACTCCGCTACTGGCGTTTTGGCCCCCCCCCCCCTTTTCTGTAAATACCCCTCATCCTACCCCATTATTTCCTCTCCTCTCCTTCCCTCCCCATATTTTGCCTTTTCAACCTCTTTTCTATCCTCCCTCCTTTCCTCCCTCGTCCCTGCATCACCCCAACCCCTCCCCCCCATCTTTTCTTCTTCCCTCCCTTTACCCCGTCCCTCCTCCCCTTACCTCACCTCTCCCCTCCTCCTTCCCCCTCCTCTTCTCCCCTTTTACCTTTTTATCTCTTCTCCCTTCCTTTACCCCCTCCTTCCTCTCCTCTCCCCTCCCTCTACTCACCCCTCCCCTCACCCCTTCCCTCCTCCCCTCCCTTCCTCCCTTCCCTTCCCTTCCTCCCTCCCTTCCTCCCCTCCCTTCCTCCCCTCCCTTCCTCCCCTCCCTTCCTCCCCTCCCTTCCTCCCCTCCCTTCCTCCCCTCCCTTCCTCCCCTCCCTTCCTCCCCTCATTCCCTCTCGCTACTTCGCTGTGCTTTCTCGTGCGTCATGGTAAGTTCCACCGGGCTTTTCCAGGGAGAGAGATCGAAAGCAGAGAGAAAAGGATGGGGAGTGGGAGGGAAGGAGGATGAGAGGGAGAGGGAGAAAGGAGGGGAAGATGAGAGAAAGGGAGAGGGAGAGAGGGAGGGGGAGAGTTGAGGGAAATGAGGGGGAGGGGGGGAGATGAGGGAGGTGAGAGAGAGAGAATGAGGGAGCGAGGTAGAGAGAGAGAGAGAGATGAGGGAGCGAGGTAGAGAGAGGGAGAAGAGAGAAGAGGAGGAGAGGGAGCGAGAGAGAGAGGAGAAAGCGGGTAAGAGAAGAGAAGATGAGGGAGCGAGGTAGAGAGAGAGAGAGAGAGA
>NC_051389.1:11703612-11721112 GCF_015228065.2 Penaeus monodon
TTTTATCGTAGTATCATTTTTTTTCGTATATTTAGTCTTATTTTCCTTTTTATTTTGTTACTGTTTCTGTTACCGATTTTTTTTTACGTAAACAAACCGATACGGCTCTCTCTCTAATGGACAATTCAGCCGAAAGAGGATATAGTTAATAGCCACTTTTTTTTTTGTTGTTGTTTTTTTTTTTTTTTTGGGGGGGGGGGGTTCGCTGATAAGGATACTGAACAGCTGAACCAATCAGCGACAAGGAAAGGGAGGATGGATTATGTGGATGGGCTGCTTCAGTTAATTTTAATGGAATAGGTTTCGCTTTTTTTACGCGCTCTATCGCTCAATCTCTCTGTCTCCTTTATCAGTTCCTTGTTTTCTGTCCAAATATCTCTGGTTTCTTTTTCTATCTTTTGTTCTCCTTTTTTCTCTCATCTCTCATCTCCCTCTCTCTCTCTCATCTCCCTCTCTCTCTCTCATCTCCCTCTCTCTCTCTCATCTCCCTCTCTCTCTCTCATCTCCCTCTCTCTCTCTCATCTCCCTCTCTCTCTCTCATCTCCCTCTCTCTCTCTCATCTCCCTCTCTCTCTCTCATCTCCCTCTCTCTCTCTCATCTCCTCTCTCTCTCTCATCTCCTCTCTCTCTCTCATCTCCTCCCTCTCTCTCATCCCTCTCCCTCTCCCTCTCCCTCTCCCTCTCACTCTCCTTTCCTCACTTAAATCTAAACGTCTGCTTCTTAAGTTCTCTCCTTTTTCCTCTTCCTCTTACTGCTTCTTCCTTTCTTCTCCCTCTTCCAATTTTTCCCCTCATCTTGCTTCTTCCCTCTTCTATCCTCCTCTTTTTTCGGTTCCCTCCTTTCCCCGTCCTCCTCTTTAACATTTTTCTGACACCTCTCCATTCCTCCATCATTCCTCTCTTTACCCTCCTCCTTCCTTCCCTCTCTTTTCCCCTCCCTCCTCCTCTCTCCTTCCCTCTCTTCTCCCCCTCCCTCCTCTCTCTGCCCACTTCCCCCCCCCCTTCCTTCCCTCTCCTCCCCACTTTCTTCCTCCCTCCTTCCCTCTCCTCCCCACTTTCTTCCTCCCTCCTATCATCAGTCCATCACTCATCAGCCGACTATTCAAAGCAAAGCCTGAAAGAACAAACAAAAAATCATCGCCATTTAACGTTACGCGGGAAAGGGGAGACAAGGCAACAGAGTCATTATCCTTATTGATCACGGGCTCGTATCCCTCCTACGATGTGAACGAGTCTATCTTTATTCCCGTCTTTATTTTCCTCTCTTTCTATTATTTTCTAATGCACAACGAAAATTAAATAGAATAAAGTTTGTGTGTTCGTAGCTTACAAAAGGAGAAGGAAGAAGGAAGAAGGAAGAAGGAAGAAGGAAGAAGGAAGAAGGAAGAAGAAAGAAGAAAGAAGAAAGAAGAAAGAAGAAGGAAGGAAGAAAAAAGAAGAAAGAAGGAAGAAGAAGGAAGAAGGAAGAAGAAGAAAAACAGTTGGCTTGAAACGGAACTGCGCGGATGTGAACGAAAGTGTTCGCTGGCAGGGAGGAGGATTCGGCAGTTCACGTAACGAGAGCAATATACGAGCGAACGTGCCCTTCCAGCGCAGACAGGACTCGTAAAATTTAAAAAAAAAAAGAGAGAATGATGGTTCCAGAACTCCCTCTGCGCCGTCAAAATCAATCGCATGCACTTGCCTTCAAACTAACACACAAAAAAGTACTTTGTATCTACCATTTCCCTCCGTCATGTTTTGTACGTTTCCCCTTTATCACACCATTACGGGATCTCTTGTGATCCATACTCCTTTACAGCATACCCGTATCCTGTACCCCCACATTCACCACACTATACTTTCGTCTATCCACATATCCACACTCCCTCAACACTATATCTACACCATATCCACAGCTCCCTTACCACACATACCTACAACATATCCACACTCCCTCGCCGCCACACCATTCCCATTCTCCTGTATCCAAAACCTTCCGTCACCATATTAACGAGGCACCATGCTCGCACATTCCACATACCTTCCACCTACACGCTGTCCTCTGCACACCAGCATCCTTAAATTATTCCAAACAAAACTGCAGCCTCGCACATATCTACCTGTTTAGCTTTTGCAATAAATCCGAGGAGAGATGAGATGGACGTTTAACGATGCGGATGTGCAGATGTGGATGCGAAAGGACTTCTTAAAATGGGTGCACTGCGGCTATTCAATTTCTTTGATGGTGCGGAAGTGTATGTATCAACAGACTTCATGTAAATACGGATAATCTGTGGATGCGGATATCTGGTACATCTCTAAATACGGTGCCGGCACTTATCTGAATGGATAATAAAAAAAAATATATGTTCACACTGCAAGTTCGTTAATTGGCAGTAACACGAGGGGGAAAATGGCACTTTGTTGAGATCACGACCGTATGAAATGTGAAGCCTTTTATGAGTTTGTGAGATCGGACCAGGATGAATGGGGGGCAGAGGATATTTTCCTTTCACTTTCAGTTCGTGTACGTTTGTTTGTTGCATCGTGTGCGTGCCGTTGTCTGTCTTCCTGTGTTTGTTCGTCATTCTACGTATTTCTGTTTTTTTTATGAGGGGACTAAGTCTGAGTTTGTTAACACTTAAACAAGTAACAAGCACATGACGTATAGAAATCAAATAGTACAAGTAAAATCGGTGAAACCCCACCAGAGTTGCCACAAAAAAGTACAGAATCTTCATCAGCTGTTCAAAATACGTTCAAAATATCCCCCTCGCGTTCGGCCACGAGGAAGGTAAACAACTCCACTGTTCCACCTCTTTTCTCCTCCTCCCCCCCCATCCCACGCCCCACCCCCTATGCACCCCGGGGTCTGCAGCCGGGGATGTCCCAGGGTTGAGCAACTCGTAGTCTGTCCTTCATGCCTCGTCCTCCCCATCCTCCCCTCCCCCTCCCCTTTCCTCATGAATGCTTTCAACTATCCACTCTCCCACCTACATACTCCTCCACCTCCCCACTAACCTCCCTTCCAAACCAACTCTCCCTTCCACCTTCCCTTCCACCAGCCACCTGTCCATCCACCCGTCCATCCACCTGTCCATCCACCTACCTTTCCCCTCCACCTAACTCCCCACCCATCTCCCCACCAACCCTCCCCGCCCACCTCTCCTCCTGCACCCTCCTGCCTACCCACCCACTCTTAGCCGTCCGTAGCAGTGGCGTTGCAACATCGCAATAGGAAAACCCCTTTGCCAAGATCCGTTCCCCTCCGCCGCCGGTGCATCTCTCACAAAAACACTCGGAGGGGTGGGGGGAGGGGGGGGGGAGACTGGGTATGGGAAGGTGGGCAGGGTATAGGTGAGGGGGAAGGTGGGGGGGGAGGGGAGGGGAGGAGTAGATCGAGAAAGAAACGTAAACACCGAGTTGAGGGGTTGTGCAACTCGGTGTGTGTGTGTGTGTGTGTGTGTGTGTGTGTGTGTGTGTGTGTGTGTGTGTGTGTGTGTGTGTGTGTGTGTGTGCGTGCTTGTGTGCGCGTGCGTGCGTGTGTGCGCGTGCATGTGTGCGTGCATGTGTGCGTGTGCGCGAGTGTGTGTATGTGTGTATGTGTGCGTGCGCGCGCGCGCTCTGGTGCCTGCTAGTTCTTGCCAGTACCTGTGATCCCCCCCCTCTTTCCTATTATGCCTGTCTGTCCACCTGTTCAGTCATCGCCGTCCCTGCTTTTCTTTCTCGTTTTCTTTCTTGCTCTCGCTCCCTCGCTCGTAAACAAGGTCATTTTACCCTTTTTCAGACAGTCTGTCGGTCTTACTACGCCTCAGTCCATTTATGTCTGCTCCTCTCTTTCGTGCGGTCTGTCTACGCCTGTGTCCATGTCTATTTCTTTTTCTACGTCTATGTCAATTTTTTTTCGACGTCTATGTCAATTTCTTTTTCGACGTCTATGTCAATTTCTTTTTCGACGTCTATGTCAATTTCTTTTTCGACGTCTATTCAATTTCTTTTTCGACGTCTATGTCAATTTCTTTTTCGACGTCTATGTCAATTTCTTTTTCGACGTCTATGTCAATTTTTTTTTTCGACGTCTATGTCAATTTCTTTTTCGACGTCTATGTCAATTTCTTTTTCGACGTCTATGTCAATTTCTTTTTCGACGTCTATGTCAATTTCTTTTTACGTCTGTCTTTTCTACGTCTACGTCTATTTCTTTTTCTACGTCTACGTCAATTTCTTTTTCTACGTCTACGTCAATTTCTTTTTCTACGTCTACGTCAATTTCTTTTTCTACGTCTACGTCAATTTCTTTTTCTACGTCTACGTCAATTTCTTTTTCTACGTCTATGTCAATTTCTTTTTCGACGTCTATGTCTATTTCTATTTCTGCCTCTTTATCTACCTGTCTCCTTGAAAAGACTCCGTACGCCGGCGGTCGCCACGAGCCTCGTTCTGTCAAGCACACCAGGTTCCTCTCCCGATCGCACCCCCTACCCCCATCCCACCCTCCCCCATCCACCTCTAGTCCCATCCCCCCCCTTTACCCCATCCCATCCGCCACCCACCCACCCACCCTCACCCCATCCCCGCCCGCCACCCACCCCGAACCCACCATCGCCCACGCGTCCACGCCCTCGCAGGTTCGGCGGGGCGAGCGCGCGTGGGAAGGGCCGAAGGTGGGGGAGGCGAGGGGAGAGAGAGAGAGGAGAGAGAGAGAGAGAGAGAGAGAGAGAGAGAGAGAGAGAGAGAGAGAGAGAGAGAGAGAGAGAGAGAGAGAGAGAGAGGGGCGGGAGACGGAAGGAAACGGAAGGGAGAGAAGGAAAAGCGGAAAGGATGGGAAAGGAAGGGGAGGGAGAGAGGAAGGACGGGAAGGGAATGGGAAGAGGGAAGGAGGGAAGGGAAAGGACGGGAGGGGGAAGCGAAGGGAAAACAGTGAAAGGAAAAAGGAATGGGAAGGGAAAGGAAAGGAAAGGAAAAAGGAAAGGAAAGGAAAAGAAAGGAAGGGAAAGGGAAAATGAAAAGAAAAGCGGCAAAAGGAAATGGGAAGAGAAGGGAGGGGGAAAAGGGGAAGAGAATGAAGAGGAAAGGTGGATAAGGGAAGGGGAAGAGAGAAAGTGAAACTGGAAGGAAAAAAGAGAGAAGGGAAGAGAGAAGGGAAGAGAGAAAAGAAGAGAGAAAAGAGAGAAAAGAAGAGAGAGAAGAGAGAAAAGAAGAGAGAGAAGAGAGAAAAGAAGAGAGAAGATAGAGAGAAAAGAGAGAGAAGAGAAGAGAGAAAAGAGAGAGAGAGAGAGAGAAAAGAGAGAGGAGAGAGAGAAAAGAGAGAAGAGAGAGAAAAGAGAGAACAGAGATAACAAAGAAAAAAGAGAAGAGAAGGGGGAAGGGTGCGGAAGGAAGAAGCTGTAGGGAAAGGGAATAGAAGGAAGGGAAGGGAAAAGGCAAGCAGGGAAAAGGAAAAGGGAAAACGAAAGGGGATAAAAGAATACTGAAAAGAAAATGAAAATGAAATGGAAGGGGAAAATGGGATAAAGGAAAAAAAAAGTAAGAGGAATAGGGAAAAATGAAAGGGGAAAAATAAAAAAATAAAAAATCAATAAGTGGGAAGAATGGGAAGGAAAAGGAAAAGAAAACGGGAAAAGGAGGAGAAAGGAGAACGAGGAAGAGGAATTTCTTATGGCAAGTAAAGAAAATATAAATAGCTTCACATATAAGTGGATATAAAATTTCGAAATGCATTAATTCTTCCTTTTCTGTACCAAGATACAAATTTTGAAGGGAAAAAAAAAGGAAAAACAAGTAATGATAATAAAGACAGGATTGAAACGAATTACTAACATAAAAAAACATACACAAAAGTGCAAGAAAGATAAAACACGATCGCGTTTTCTTTTCCCTTTTCTCCCTCCCTCCCACCCCCTCCCTCCCCCCTCCCCCCCCCCTGTCTCCCCCCCCTCCCTCCCTCCCACTCCCGTCCTCCCTCCCCCCCACCCCCGTCTCTCCCTCCCTCCCTCCCTCCCTCCCTCCCCCCCCCCTGTCCTCTCCCCCCCCTCCCTCCCCCCAAACCCCCGCTCTCCCTCCCTCCCTCCCTCCCCCCCCTCCCACCCCCTGTCTCTCCCCCCCCCCCTCCCACCCCCGTGTCCCCCCTCCCTCCCTCCCACTCCCTGTCTCTCCCTCCCCCCCTCCCTCCCACCCCTTCTCTCTCTCCCTCCCACCCCTGTCTCTCCCTCCCTCCCCCTCTCTCTCTCCCCTCCCTCCCCCCCCTCTCCTCCCCCTCCCTCCCTCCCACCCCCTCTCCCCTCCTCCCTCCCTCCCTCCCCCTCTCTCTCCCTCCCTCCCTCCTCCCCTCTCCCGAGCACAAGAGAAGCGAAGAGAAAGAGAAGAGAAATGTAGAAGATAATAATCGGCCGCCCCTCCGCGTCTCCTTTCACCAGGAGATTCCGACCCGCAGCGCCCACGCCTCGCTGACAACAAACCGCCGCGGAAAAAATCGACACCTGGGCCTCCTGCACCTGGGGGGAGGGGGAGGGGGGCGCCATTAGAGGCCCATCAAGGTAGACGTCAAAGGAGGGAGGGAGGGAGGGGGGAGGGAAGGGGGGGAAGGGGGAGGGAAGGTGGGAGGGAGGGAAAGGAGTGAGGGAGGGTGGAAGGGAGGAAGAGATGTCGAGGAAGGGAGAGGAAAAGGGGGGGAAGGGGAGCGAAAGGGAGAAAAGAAGAGGGACGGAGGGAGAAAAAGAAAGAGAAGGGAAGCAAAAGAAAAAAACCGGAGGAAGAGAGAAAAAAAAAGGAGAGACGCAAGCAGAGGACAGACAGACACGGAAAGAAGGAGAGGGAGAAAGACAAAGAAAGAAAGCGAACACAGAGACACAGAGGAGAAAAAACCGCGCGATGAGCCCCACAATGGCGAGAGGATCAGGGAGTACTCACATTTACGAGGAAAAATAGCCTCGTGGTCGTCATTTTGCAGAAGGAGGGGCGAGGGAGCAGGGAAGTCTCCTTAACGTGTGAACGCCACGGAGGGAACACAAGGAGGGGGAAGGAAGAGAGAGAGAAGGCGGGAGAGAAAAAGAAAAAGAAGAGAAGAGAGACAAAAAAATACGTGAAAACAGAAGATAGAAACAGAAGAAGCAGGAAACCAAAAGGGGGGAAAAAATAAACAAAAGGGAATATAAAAGAGACAAAAATGCGCAGCAACGAAAAGATAAATTAGAAAACAAACCAACAAACAAACAACGATAAACCAATCAATAAATAAAAAACAAAATAAATACCCTAAAAAAAACACAGAATACGTAACCGTAGCCTCGCGTCGTGGGAGGTTTTCCGAACGGAGACGGATAATGAGAGTCACGGCTCCTTTCGCGGCCGATTCCGAGAGGCCTTTCGAACGCCGATACGAACGAAACCCTCTTTCCGATGACAAACACCGGGATACAAATAAAACGGTGTGTGTGTGTGTGTGTGTGTGTGTGTGTGTGTGTGTGTGTGTGTGTGTGTGTATATGCATGTGTGTGTGTGTGTGTGTGTGTGTATGTATATGCATGTGTGTGTGTGTGTATGTGTATATATGTATATGCATGTGTGTATGTGTATATATATATGTATATGCATGTGTGTATGTGTACATATGTATATGCATGTGTGTATGTGTACATATGTATATGCATGTGTGTATGTGTACATATGTATATGCATGTGTGTATGTGTATATATATATATATATATATATATATATATATATATATATATATATATATATATATACACACACACATATATATAAATGTATATATATAACACATATATACATACATATTTATTTATTTAGCTTTATCGTCATCATCATCATTTTATCTTTGCTCGAGAATGTGAGTGCTGCTCGAGGTTAATTAGAACGTTCAGAAATTTATTTTAACAAGTGAATAAATGCTCTTTGTTCCAACTCCCCATGAAATATCTAGTGAAAATAAACATAAGAAATAAAGAAAAGGTCAAAGCGCATACCCTTCAAGTCCTCATATGCATGTCTTGACTTTAATTATAACATAATACGTCAGAATTCTATCTCTGATCACGCTCCGCTGACCTACAAAAGTCCCGCCTCCCTCACATTCCCACTCCTGCACCCCCTCATTCCCATTCGCTCCCTCCACCTTCCCATTCTCACCCCCTCCTCCTCCCCCACACTTTCCTACTCTCCTTCCTCCCTCATTCTCCACCCCTTCTCCCCCACACTTTCCTACTCTCCTTCCTCCCTCATTCTCCACCCCTTCTCCCCCACACTTTCCTACTCTCCTTCCTCCCTCCTTCTCCACCCCTTCTCCCCCACACTTTCCTACTCTCCTTCCTCCCTCATTCTCCACCCCTTCTCCCCCACACTTTCCTACTCTCCTTCCTCCCTCATTCTCCACCCTTTCTCCCCCCCCCTTTCCTACTCTCCTTCCTCCCTCATTCTCCACCCCTTCTCCCCCACACTTTCCTACTCTCCTTCCTCCCCCATTCTTCCCCCTACTTTCCTACTCTTCATCCTCCTGATTTACGGCGTTTTTATTCTCTCTTTCTCTCTCTTTTCATACTCTCTTCCTTGCCCTCTCTCTTTCCTTCTTTTCCTCTCCCATTTTCTCTCCTCTGCCTCTCCTTCTCCCTCTCCGCCATCTCTTGCCTGATGTTATCTCATTCCGATAAGGATGCCGATCGCTCATGCCTTTCACAGTTGACACGCCAGAACGCTTTCGTTTACATCATCACCACGATCAACATCACTATCATCACCAGCACGATCACCATCATCAAAAACGCGATCACCATCATCACCACCACGATCACCACCACCGCGATCACCATCACCACCATAATCATTATTTCGTTCTGCTTTTTATTACTCATACTATCACTATCATTATTATCACTATCATTATCATTATTACTATCACTATTATTACTATTATCATTATCACTATTTTTTATAGGATGTAGTAGTCGTTATTGCTGTGATTGTGTTATTACTGTTCTTGTGGTTGTCCTGTTCTTGTGGTTGTCCTGTTATTGTGGTTGTCCTGTTATTGTGGTTGTGATGTTGTTACCATAAAGCATAGACAGACAGACAGACAGACAGACAGACAGACAGACAAAGATACAACCAGACAGTCACATATAGGCAGATTAGCAGATAAACAGATTAACAGCTATGGACAGATGAAAAGACACAGATAGACAAACAGACAGCCACAAATAGATAGGCAGCCACAGATACAAACAAACAAACAAACAAACAGAGACACATATATATAAAGCTTATTATGGTTAATGTTAATTGTCATTGTGTTTTTGTTCTGCATATTCCGTGGCTCTGCGCATGAGAGGCTATGCAAGCGGATGCTAACTATTTAATAATCCAAACACATTTCTTCACAATGCATTCATTCATTTGACTTTGTATTTATCATTTATTCTATTATGAAAAAAACACTGAAACAATGGGAAAAAAGTGATATTATGAATATTATATCAGATCTATTTTAATGTTAGTGTCAAGGCCAAACTTTTTTATATCATTAAAAAAATATATAAAATATGAAAAGTTTCGTTGGCAACCACTTCTCTTTTTTGGTAAAGCTCAGGATAATTAATGTTATACGGCATCGAGCAAGGAAAAAGAGGAAAAAAATATTGAAATAAACAATTCCAAAACAGCGACAGCAACACCAGGGAAGAAATCAACAAAAGCAACAAAAATGATAACCAAAAAGTCGCAACAAAGACAACAAGCAAAAACAAAGACACCTTCAAGTCACATCGAATGAGAGAAAAATGAATTTCAAACACTACCCTTTCCACAAACAAAACTTCCCTCATATCACTTACTGCAGAATACAACCAATTAAACGCTAATAATAACAACAGGAAATAATACAGTATCGAATAATAAATGACTATTATATGAATAATGATAAATAATCAAATACTAATGCAAAACACTAAGTAATCAATTATTCACATAGTAATATAAACGACTGAACAAAAAAAAAACACAAAGTCATTATCACAATCAAATAATACCCATTTCCCAACGACCAAAATGATCATTAAAAACCCAACATCACAACCACCACCACCAAAAAAAAAAAAGTACAAAAAAAAACACCCGTGTCTACAGCTGCAACCCAAATCAACACCGATCGCGGCAGCTTCCGTCCCACTCCTATCGGCGCGTCGGCGAATCCACCTCGCGCCTCACAAAGACCCTTCCCTTAAGCTTGGACGGCCGTTGCACTCCTCAAGGTCAAGGGCAGCGGGACCGAAGGAGGAGAGACCGAGGGCAGAAGAATGCGTGGCCTCGGGGGTGAAGTGCCTCGCTCGGAAGCACGGCGAGAGACTTCGGGAGGGATTTCCCGCACCTTAGTTAAGAACGGCTCTTATATGGCCGTGTGTACTGCAGCTGTAGTTTTATTCAGTGTTCCAGTATGTTCTAGCGTGGTCCGGTGCGGTCCACTGCGTCTCAGTGTATTGTGAGGTGAGTGAGTGAGTGAGTGAGTGAGTGAGTGGTGTGTGTGTGTGTGTGTGTGTGTGTGTGTGTGTGTGTGTGTGTGTGTGTGTGTTGTGTGTGTGTGTGTGTGTGTGTGTGTGTGTGTTGTATGTATGTATGTATGTATGTATGTATGTATGTATGTATGTTGTGTGTGTGTGTGTGTGTGTGTGTGTGTGTGTGTGTGTGTGTGTGTGTGTGTATGCGTGTGTGCGTGTGTGCGTGTGTGCGTGCGCGTGCGTGTACGTGCATGCGTGCGTGCTTCTGTTTTCTATTACTTACCCGATGCACCCTCCTCTTCGTCATTACATAAACCCTGCATCCAACATTACCTGTAAAAGGGAAAAAAATGTTAAAGGCATTTCCACCTGAAACACAAACAAACAAACACACTACAAACACACACGCACTATAAACACAAAGACACGCTGATGAATTTCAGGTCTGAAGTGACAAACTGGCTGTTGATGGGCGGCTGACTTGTCGGTCGTAAACACAAGATGCAGAGGACGAAAACATTTAAGTGAATTTCCATTTCTCGAAACATTTTCCTGAACAGGGATTAATGCGCAGTGCGTTTCTTCCGCGCCAATTTAACACCGTCAGGCGGTAAAGATCTTGATTTTTAGGAGGCAGGTTCTTAGTCATCCTCAAAATGGAGCCAAAATTCTTGTGTCTTCTTCTTCCTCTTTTCCACCTCCTCCTCTCGACCAAATTCGTTTTTTTTCATCATTATTATCTATATTTCTATTCTCGAGTTTGGCACGCCACTGCCAAGAGCCCCGATATTATGCTGGGTGAGAGAGAGAGAGAGAGAGAGAGAGAGAGAGAGAGAGAGAGAGAGAGAGAGAGAGAGAGAGAGAGAGAGAGAGAGAGAGAGAGAGAGAGCGCTTAAGGGCGCATACGGGGGCGGCGACAGTTGTGTATACATTGTGATTTTCAACATTTCGCAGTTTACATTTTGCAAATTTCAACTTTCGCGGTTTTGAACATTTCCCGCGCTCTAATGTTTCGAACAAAAAAAGAAAAAACAATTCTTTTGAAAAGACAGACCCAACTTGAACAACGCGCCACTTATTCAACAGAAAATAAAAGCGGGGGGGGGGGGGTAGAGCGAGTTCCCGACTCCACGAAGCAGCAGAGACAGCAGGAAAGATCCCTGCTTGGTCGAGGGGGAACTTAGGGGGGGAATTACCCAGCTTTGGAATGTTATCGGATTTTTTTCCCCAAAACTGTAACGAGAGAGTTAGAAAGAGGATACAGATAAAGAAAAACATTTCTATACATACATACATGTCTAAGAGTGCAAATAAATACATAAACACTGTATAGATATGTGTGGACTCATTAAAAAAAACGCGTCCCTCCCCTACACGTACACAAATATGCACGCGCATCCACACACGCACACATCAAAATCGCAAAATGGGTGCACACGTTAACGTCAATACCTTCGGTGTGTGGGCGTGTAATATACCTGCAACCCGCCCCTCTCTCTCGGTCTCTCCCTCTCTCTCTCGGTCTCTCCCTCTCTCTCGGTCTCTCCCTCTCTCTGTCTCTCTCTCTCATCCCCCACTCTTCCCTCCTCCCATCCTCCCTCCCCCACTCTTCCCCTCTCCCATCCTCCCTTCCACCGTCCCTCCCGATCTCTTCCCTCCTCTCCCCTTCCCTTCCTCCCTCTCCCCCCCAAAAAAAAAAAAAAAAAAAAAAAAAAAAAAAAAAAAACGAAGTACGGAATCCCCATCTAGTACCCCCACGGGGACCGCGCGGGCTCCCACATAAAAAGCGTGTCGCGACAGGGAGCAGCCGGTTCTCGGAAGCGGTTCGACGGAGCAAACACACGTGGAGAGTTGGGGAGAGGAGGAGGGGGAGAAGGGGGAGGAGGGGAGGGGGAGGGGAGGAGGGGAAGGGGAGGGGAAAGGAGGGGGGGGGGGGGAAGGAGGAGGAGGGAGGGAGAGGGGAGGGGGGGAAGGGGGGGGGGGAGGGGGAGGGGGGGGGAGGAGGGAGGGAGGGGGAAAGGGAGGGAGGAGGGGGGGAGGAGGGGGGGGGGGGAGGAGGAGGAGAGGAGGAGGAGGAGGAGGGGGAAGGGGAAGAGGAAAGAGGGGGAGGGGGGGAAAGGGGGGAGGAGGAGGAGGAGGAGGGGGAGGAGGAGGGGGGGGGAAAGGAGGAGGAGGGGGAAAGGAGGAGGGGAGGAGGGGGAGGGGAGGGGGAGGAGGAGGAGGGGGAGGGAAAAAAAGGAGGAGGAATGAGGAGGAAGAAGAAAAAGGGTAAGGAGGAAAAGGAAGAAGAGGAGCAATATGAGAAAGGGGAAGAGGGCAAGAAAAGAAGGGGAAAAGGGAAGCAGAATGCATGACAAGAATAGTCAAGATTAATAATAAATAAAAAAAGGAAAAATAGTAAAAATAAAATAATAAATAATAATAAATAAGAAATGAGAAATAGTAAAATATTATTATTATTATTATTATTATTATTATTATTATTATTATTAACAAACAAATAAATAAATAAATACACATAAAAATAAAAGGTACATAAAAATAACAATTGAAACTGAATGAAAATACGAGAAATCGATTAATTTAACCCCATTAGGGGAAATAGTGTTTAAAAAGATACATAAGGTACGAAACACAAGGAACATGTAAACACACAAATGCACCCAAATACACACATGGATACACGAGCTCTCGAAAATACGCACACAACAGAGCATATGTACAACAAACAAAAATGTACACACACAAGCAGAAGTAAAAGCATGAGCGTACCCAAGGAAATGAACTTTAAAAAAGTGCCATTCGCTTTTCCTTCTCCTTACGAACATACTGCATCGAAAACACAATTTTAATCAGTCAAAGAGAAACGCAAATTCTATAAACACCAGAACGCAAAAGCAAAAACACACAAAACCCCCCACCACCAAAACACACACACACACACAACACAACACAAAAAAAATATATAATTTTAAAAAAATATTAAATAAAAAAAAATAAATAAAAAAAAAAAAAAAAAATATAAAAATAAAAAAAAAATAAAAAATAAAAAAAATATAAAAAAAAAAAAATATTATAAAATATAAATTAAAAAATATATATAAATATATTATATATTAAAAAATTAAAAATTATAATAATTTTATAATTAAATAAAAAAAAAAAAAATTTTTAAAAATATAGTAAAAAAAAAAAATATTATAAATTTTAAAAATTTAAAAAAAAAAAAAAAAAAAAATAAATTTATAAAAAAAAAATATAAGAAAATAAAAAATATAAAAAAAATAAGAAAAAAAATAAAATAAATAATATAGTATAAAGAATAATATAAAATTTTTAAAAAAATAAAAAAAAAAAAAATAAAAATAAAGATAAAAAAAAAAAAAAAAAATAAATAAAAAAAATTTTTAAAAATTTTTATAATAAAATAAATATTTAAATTTTAAAAAAAATTAAAAAAAATTTAAAATTTAAAAAAAAAAATAAAAAATAAAAAAAAATAAAAAATAATAATAGAAAAAAAATAAAGAATATATAAAAAGAAGAAAAAAAAAATAAAAAAATAAAATAAAAAGATTAAAAAATTTTTTAAAAAAAAAAAAAAAAAAAAAAAAAAAAATTTTTAAAAAAAAAAAAAAAAAAAAGAAATTAAAAAAAAAATTTTTAAAAAAAATAAAATAAAAAATTAAAAAATAAAGATTTTAAAAAAAATTTTAAAAAAAATATAAAAGTTTAAAAAAAAAAAAAAAATATTAAAAAAATTAAAAAAATTTAAAAACAAAAAAAAATAAAAATAAAAAATTTTATAAAATATTAAAAAAAAAAAAAAAAAAGAATTTTTAAAAAAAATTATTTAAAAAAAATAAATAAAAAAATAAAAAAAAGAAAAAAAAAAAAAATAAAAATAATAGTAAAGAAAAAAAAAATTTTTATAATAAAAAATAATAAAAAAATTTTAAAAAAAAAAATTTTAAAAAAAATTTTATAATTTAAATTTTTAAAAAAAAAAAAAAATATATAAAAAAATTTGAATTTTTTTTAAAAAATAAATAAAAAAATAATTTTTATATATATTAAAAATTAAATATAAAAAAATAAAAATAAATAAATTTTTTTAAAAATTAATAATAAAAATATAAATTTTAAATTTTTATAAATTTTTTTGAAATAAAAAAAGGGAAAAATTTAAAAGGGGTAAAAAAATTTTTTAAAAAAAAAAAAATTAAATTAAATTTTTAAAAAATAAAAAATTAAAAAAAAAAAAAAAAATTTTTTAAAAAAAAGAAATTTTAAAAAAAATTTTTAAAAAAATAAAAAAAAAAAAATAAAAATTAAAAATAAAAAATAAAATTTAAAAAAAATAAAATAAAATAAAAAAATTTAATTTTAAATTTTTAAAAAAATTTTTTAAGGAAAAAAATTTATAAAAATATAAATATATAAAAAATTAAAAAATTTAATAAAAGTAAATAAAAAAATTAAAAATATAATAAATTTAAAAAAAATAAAAATATAAAAAAATAAATAATATAAAATTTTTAAAAATTTTTTAAAAAAAATAATTAAATTTAAAAGAAAATATATATAATTTGAAAATATTTAAAAATAAAAAATTAAATATAAAATAAAAAAAAAAAATAAATTTTTAAAAATTTTAAATATTATAAATTATAAAATATTAAAAATTTTTTAAAAAAATATTCTAAAATAAAATAAAAAAAATAAAAAATTTTTTTTTAAAAAATTAATTTTTAAAAAAATATATAATAATATATTATAAAAAATTTAATTTTTAAAATTTTTTATATATATAATTTTTTTAAAAAAAAAATTTTAAAAATTTAAAAAATTTTAATAATTTTAATTTTTTTAAAAAATTTTTTTTTAATTTAAAAAAATTTTAAAAAAAAATATAATAAAAAAAAAAAATTTTTATATAAAATTTTATAATTTGATTAAAATTATAAAAAATTTTTTAAAAAAAATTTTTATATAAATTATATATATATAAAATATATATATTAAATATATATAATATTATAAATTATTTTTTATAAATTTTTATTTTTTAAAAATTAAAAATATATTTTAAAAAAAATTTATATATTATTAAAATTTTTATTATATTTTAATATAAATTTTATAAATTTTTAAATATAATTTATATAAAAATTAAAAATTAATAATTTATAGTAAAATAAAAAAAAATATAAAAAAAATATATTTTTATTAATTAAATTATTATTTAAAAAATTTTTTTTTAAAATAAAAAAATTTAAAAAAATAAATAAAAATAATTTTAGAATATATTTAATAAATAAATTAAAAATTAATATTTTTAAATATATATTTTATTTTATAAATAATTTTAAAATATTATAATTTTAAATTTAAATTTTTTTAAATAATATATATTAAAAATATATAAAAAATTTTTTTATAATATAATAATAATTATTAAATTTAAAAAATATAATAAAATTATATATAATATATATATATATAATTAAATTTTTATTTTATATATATATAATATATATATATATATTTTAATTTTAAAAATTAAAATTTTTTTTAAAATTATTATAAAAATATATATTTTTTTTTATAAATTTTTATATATATAATTAAAAAAAATTTTTTATATATTAATATTTATATATATATATATATATTATATATAATAAAAAAAATTTTTTATAATAATTTTTTTTAATTTTTTATATATTTTTAATATATATAATATTTAAAAAATTTAATAATTAAAAATTTTTTAAATTTTAAATTTTTTAAAATTAAAAAATTTTTAAAAAATTTTTTAAAATTTTAAAATTTTTAAATTAAAAAAATAAATTAAAAAAATAAAATTTCTAAAAAATAAATTTAAAAAAAAAAATAAAAAAAAAAAATAAAAAATTTTTTCTTAAAAAAATGTTTTTAAAAATATTTTAAATTTTTATTTTTTAAAAATTTAAAAAAAAAAAAAATTAAAAAAATAAAAAAATAAAAAAATTTTTAAAATTTAAAAAAAAAAAAAAAAAAAAAAAAAAAAAAAAAAAAAAAAAAAAAAAAAAAAAAAAAAAAAAAAAAAAAAAAAAAAAAAATTTAAAATTTAAAAAAAAAGAAATTAATACATTTAATATATATTAATTATATATTATAATAAATATTCTATAATTATATATTATATTCTATAATAAATGATCTACAACAAACATGTGTAAATATGTATGTAAACAATGTATAATCGAAACCGGTCAAATACATCTCTTGTATTATGAAGTTATTAATTCTCATTAATATCTTTTCTACATACATACACACATACAAATGCGTACACACACAACATACAAATGCGTACACACACAACATACAAATGCGTACACACACAACATACAAATGCGTACACACACACACATACAAATGCGTACACACACACATACTTACATCGACATACAAATATATGCACATCCACACACCCACACACACCTACGCACACATACAAACGCACACGCACACTGCCTATTTCTTCTTCCGGGAGACCAGAGGTGATTTAATTAATAAAAGGTGTATCTTTTCATGTTTCTTCATCCCTTTTTTCCCCTAATCTTTACTTAGTTCAAAGTAATCGGGTCAGTTACACAAGACTCAAAGACGATGGGTAACTTTTTCATTCTTAATTTTTTTACACCTTACAAGAAATATTGGTAGAAAGTGGGGGGGAAGGGGAAGAAAGTAATGGGAATGAAGGAGGAGAGGCGGAGAGAGAGAGAGAGAGAGAGAGAGAGAGAGAGAGAGAGGAGAAACGAGAGCGAGAGGAGAGAGAGAGAGAGAGAGGAAAGAGGAGAAGAGGAGAAAGAGAGAGAGAGGAGAGAAGAAGAGAGAGAGAGAGAGGAGAGAGAGAGAGAGAGCGGAGAGAAGAGGGAAGAAGGAGAGAGGAGAGAGAGAGAGAGAGAAGGGGAGAGGGAGAAGAGAATGAAGAAAAAGGGAGAGAGGAGAATAGGAGAAAAGAA
>NC_051389.1:11726112-11738612 GCF_015228065.2 Penaeus monodon
CCCTCCTCCCCCCACTCCCCCCAACCCCCCACCCAAAAATTTACCCTCCCGCCCTTCTTCCCTCCTCCCCCCACCCCCAATCAAAACTACCCCCCCCCCCCCCTTAAACTCCCACATCCCCCCCACGCCCGCCCGCCCGCCCGCGACACGTGCCAAGGTAGGTCTTCCCTCCTCCTCCCGCGCCCACGTGTCTCGGCGTCAACCTCGCGTTCCACGGCTTCTGCGTCCCCAGCGGGTTGGCCGTTTTTCCCCCGGTCCCCGGGGGGGCCCCGTTTTGCTTCCCGGGGCGCGGGTTTGGGGTTTTTCTGTTTACCGGGGTTCCCCGGGTCTCCCCCGGGGCCCCGGTCCTTGTTGGGATGGGTCATTCCCCGGTTGCCCCTTTATCATGCTCCTCGTTATCATTTCTTATGTAGTTATCTCGGCCAGTTTCTTTCATTTGATATTTGTCAAGTGTCCAATTGTTGACAAATACGTTTTTTTTTTCTCTCTCTTTTCTTTAAGGTGGACAGATAAACAGACAACCACGTGGACAGACAGACAGACAAAGAAAATAAAAGACAACACGTACGACAGGAGAAATCTCACGCAAAATACGAGAAAATTGGGAAATGGCAGCGTGGATAAAACGCAATTAGAAAACCGTCAAAATTCACAAAACAGCAAGTGTGTGATTTCTCTCTCTTTCTCTTTCTCTTTCGCTCTTTCTCTCTCTCTCTCAAGAAAAAGGCAACGCAATCCTATCGAACTTTTTAAAAAACTGCTCATCAAATAAATAAAATAATACTGGCAACTACAAACACAAAAAGCAAAGACAATATAAAGCAAAATCAGGGGAAGACAAACCGGAAAAGCCCAAAGAAAACGCAAAAACGGAAAGAAGCAAAAAACGTATTTCTGCGAGCATGCATATAAGTAGAAATCGTGCGAGCAAAAGGTCTCTCTCTCTTAGCCCGCAATCCAACTAGCTGGTGATTTTCTCTCTCTTTCTCTTTCCTTTCGCTCTTTCGTCTCTCTTTCTCTCTCGTTTCTTCTTTTCTCTTCTCTTATTCCCTTGCTTCTCTCGATAATGGGCTACTCACCGTTTTTAATATCTCTCTCTTTTATTAATCTCACTCTACTCTCGTCTACATTACTAATAATCTCTCTTACTCTCTCTGCTCATTAGATCCTTCTATCTAACCACTTCTCTTTATTTGTACTCTCTCTATTCATCTCTCGCTTTCTCTCTCTCCTCTCTATCTCTCCTTTTCTCTCTCTCTCTCTCTCTCTTGCTCTCCTCTTTCTCTCTCTCCTTTACTCTTCTCTTTTTCTCTCTCTCTCTCTCTCTTCTTTCCCTCTCTCTCTCTCTCTCTCTCCTGTTTCTCATCTACCGTCCTCTCTACTCTTCATCTCTTTTTTCTCTCTCTCTCTCTCTCTCCTTTTCTCTCTCTCTCTCTCTCTCCTTTTCTCTCTTCTCCCTCTCTCCTTTTCTCTCTCTCTCCCTCTCTCCTTTTCTCTCTCTCTCCTTTTCTCTCTCTTCTCTTTTCTCTCTCCTCTCTCCTTTTCTCTCTCTCTCTCTCCTTTTCTCTCTCTTCTCCTTTTTCCTCCTCCCCTTTTCTCTCTCTCTCTCTCCTTTTCTCTCTCTCTCTCTCCTTTTTCTCTCTCTCTCTCTCCTTTTCTCTCTCTCTCTCCTTTTCTCTCTCTCTCTCTCCTTTCTCTCTCTCTCTCTCTCCTTTTCTCTATTTATTTATTTTTTATTATTATAATTTCTATATTTTCTCTATCATTCACTTCCTTTCTCATCTCCCCTTATCTACTACTGCTCTCTTCCTCTTCCTCTTTATTTCTCTCTCTTCGCTCTCGCTCTCTCTTCCCCTTTTTTTTTTTTTTTTTCTCTCTTATTTATTTCCTCTCCATCTACACATCCTGTTCTCTCTCTCTTTATCCAATACTTTTTCCTTCTTTCTCCTTCCATCCTTCTCTCTTCCTCTCCTTTTCCCTTATTTCTCCCTTTCTTCGCGATTTATCCTATCCTTTTCCTCTCTTCTCTTCTATTTTCCCTTTCTATGCAACCTTTATCTTCCTCCACTCTTATTATTAACTTTCTCCCTCTTTCTCCCACTCTCCCTCTCTCTTCCCTTAACCCCCCTACCCCCCCCCCCGGCTCCTAATTTTGCTCTATCACTTCCTCTTTCACTTTCTCGCTTTATCCTTGCCCTCTTTCACACTTTCCATGTCTCATCACCTTCGTCTAATCACATTTTATTGCAATTCATTCATTTGGTTTTGTTTGTCGCATTCTTCCCTCGACCTCCCGACCTCCCTCTCTCTTCCCCTCCCCCCTCCCTCTCCCTCCCCTCTCTATCTCCCTTTTTTCCTTTCCCCACATCTCTCTCCCTCTCCCTCTTTCCCCCTCCCCCCTCTCTATCTCCTTTGTCCTTCCCCCCCTTCTCTCTCCCTCTTCCTCTTCCTCTCCCACATCCTCTTCCTCTTCCTCCCCCTCTGCCACTCCGTCAAAATGCATAGACGATCTCGCTTAAAAATAACCAGGTTTCAAGAAGCCATTTCAAAGTTGATCCTGTAACGCCGTGGGAAAAAAATAAAGTTCTTCGGTGCCAAGCAATAACGAAAAGAATCCGCACAACGAGATCAAGAGCAAACAATTCCAAACGCAATTTATCACAAGCAATCGAGAGCGAGAGAAAAGCCACCGGCACAAGAGACCGCACGCAATAGAAATAAAAATAAAAAGTCGCAAAAAGTAATCACAATCAATAAAAAAAGGAAAAAAGAAAGGAAGGAGGAGAGCGAGAAGAAAGAGAGAGAGCGAGAGAGAGAAAGAGAAAGAATGCGAGAGAGAGAGAAAGAGAAAGAGAATGCGAGAGAGAAAGAGAAAGAGAATGCGAGAGAGAAAGAGAAAGAGAATGCGAGAGAAAGAGAAAGAGAAAGAATGCGAGAGAAAGAGAAAGAGAAAGAATGCGAGAGAAAAAGAAAGCGAGAGAAAGAGAGAGAGAATGCGAGAGAGAAAGAGAAAGAGAATGCGAGAGAGAAAGAGAAAGAGAATGCGAGAGAAAGAGAAAGAGAATGCGAGAGAAAGAGAAAGAGAATGCGAGAGAAAGAGAAAGAGAATGCGAGAGAGAAAGAGAAAGAGAATGCGAGAGAGAAAGAGAAAGAGAATGAGAAAGAGAAAAAGAATACATGAGAAAGAGAAAAAGAATACATGAGAAAGAGAAAAAGAATACATGAGAAAGAAAGAAAGCGAATACGAGAGAAAGAGAAAAGGAGAAGAGAAAAGACCCACACCAAGAAAAAGAGCCAATCACCAATCACCAATCAATCCACTCTTTCGCCACACCGCAACTTTCAGGGAACGAAATCGGGCACTCGAACCGGCACTCGAATTGGCACTCCCACTCCAAAGGGAAGCCGAAAGGGCCATCTAGATCAGGCCGAGCGATAAGTATTTCGAGGCCAGTATCTCTCCCTCGATCAAATAATGGCTCTTGGAAAGTTTACGATACAAGGCTGTAAGTCGATTATCAACGTGGGTTAATGATTGTTATGATTATGATTGTTGTAAGCGGATTATCGTGTGCTAATAATTGTTATGATTATAAATGTTGTAAGTGGATTATCAACGTAGGCTAATAATTGTGTACAAGTGTGGGGGGGGGGGGGAAGATAGGCACTTATTTAGTATTAGTTCAATTAGTAAATACAATACAGTGGATTTAAATCAGTGGAGGAAATGAAGATGGATATAATGAAAGTAATTATTGGTGGTGACGGCGGTGGTGAAAAAAAAAACATGCAACTGTACACACAGTTGTGTGTGCGCGTGTGTGCGTGTGCACGTGTGTGTGTGCGCGTGTGCGTGTGCACGTGTGTGTGTGTGTGTGTGTGTGTGTGTGTGTGTGTGTGTGTGTGTGTGTGTGAGCGCGAGTGCGTGCGAGAGAGTAAATTATACAAATCCACTGCCTCATAGTCATATATATTTCATAACTGCTGAAAATGATTCCTGTCGCCAGATATTCGTACACAAAATTTCTAAGTATAAAGAGAAATAGCAAATAGTGACACATCGTTCTTTCCCTCAGCATTCGAATGGGAAAACACGAAAACCACCCTAACGGCGCATGTACGTGAATCTTATTTCCGCATAATTAAGGAAGAGGAAGAACCACTTTTTTCATGAGGGTAATTAAGAGGTCATTATCGCTCGCCTCTCCTTAATAGGGCACGAAGGAACATGTTGGGAAAACTATCAACATTTGTCGGCCGTGTTCCGTGTATTATGATGGGGGAGAAATGAGCAACACAAGGAACTTGATTTACGCGCGAGGGGGAGAGGGAGAAGGGAGTGAGGGAGGGAGAAAGGGTGAGAGGGAGTGAGGGAGTGAGAAAGGGTGAGAGGGAGTGAGGGAGGGAGAAAGGGTGAGAGGGAAAGTGAGGGAGGGAAGAAAGGGTGAGAGGGAGTGAGGGAGGGAGGAGGAAAGGGTGAGAGGGAGTGAGGGAGGGGAGAAAGGGTGAGAGGGAGTGAGGGAGGAAGGGAGAGAGAGATTAGATAGAGGGAGATAGTGTGTGTGAAAAAGAAAGAGAAAAAGAGAGCCATATGATAATCAAGCAGAAAGCCAAATCTTTACCATCACATTTGCCAACCAAATCCTCTTCACGAGACCGCGCAGACACACATTTCATAATGTCGAAAACAATCGCTTAACGAAACAGCTAATCTCCATCCCCATCATCTCCCCCCCATCCCCTCTTCCTCCTCTTCTCCCCCCCTCCCCCTCCCCCCCTTCCAACCCTCTCGCACTCGTTGTAAACAGTCCTCCGCATGGACCGACCCCGACAAGGCTTCCCTGAGGACGCGTCTGTTCGGCCGACCCGACCGACCCGACCGACCCGACCGCCCGCGATTTGTTGGAGACGAGCACGAGACAACGGGCGGGGAGGCAGTGACGGGCGGGCGACAGGAAGGACAGTGACAACACCTGACGGCAGTGACAACAACACCTGGCAGCAGGGAAAACAACCGACAGCGGCAGATAGCAACGGCAGACGAGCAGTGACAACAACAGCTGGCAGCAATGACAACTGACAGCGGCGGATAACAACGACAGACGAGCAGAAGGAACAACCGAAACGTAAAAAAAAAAAGCGACCATCAAAACCGCAACAGAAAAAACGATAATAGAACCAGACAGACAGACAGACAAAAAAACACGCACACAAAAAAGCGAACAAAACGACCGAGAGACGAAACAGACAGCGCAACAGACAGGGTCAGCAACGGCGCACACAGACAGACAGACAGACAGCCCCTCAAATAGCCCCGAATGAGCCCGAGGCGCAGAAGAGACAGCAACCCGACAGCCGTGCACGCAAGAGCTCATCATCCGCTGCGTCATCCGGGTTCATCCGTTGGCCAAACGAAGGGGAGAGGGACACCGAAACTCGCCCCTAATCTACTTTTCCCCTCTTTCTTTCTTTTTCTTTTCTTTGACTCTTTTTCTCTTCGTTTTTTTGTCTGTCTTCCTCTCCCCCGTTTTACTTTGCTTTGTTAAGTTGGAAATTTACAATTTTTTCTTTCCTTTTTTTTTTTTTTCTTTTCTTTTCGGCTTTCTTTATTTCTTTATTTCTTTTCCTCGTCGGAAATTACTTTTCCCCTTTTTTGGCTTGCTGCTCCTCCTCGCTTTACTCTTTCCTTTATTTTATTTGTTTTTTCTTTAATCTATCCTAACCCTTATTTATATCATAAACTGCAACGGTGTGTCATTTTCGTACTTGCACTAACCGTTTTGTTTTTGTTGTCTATAAAGGACAAGAACAAGAATGCATACTTCGTTCCCGGATAAAAAAAAACAAACACACAAGTCACGTCTGTCTTTATTCTATTTCTCACAATATCTATTTCATATTTTCTCTTCCGTAAACTTTTTTTTTTTTCTGAAACACGCATCGTGACTAACTTCTTGCAAACGTCTAAAATGTCCATTTCTCATTCTCACTCATTCTTTTTACTTTTTCTTCCTCATTCTCCATGCATATCTCTCCCTCCCCCCCCCTCCTTTTCGCTCTCGTTTTTTTTTCTCCCTCTCTCTCCTCTCTCTCATCCCTCAACCTCCCTCCACTTATCTCCTACTCTCCCTCGACATCCTCCACTTTTCTCCCCCTCCACCTCCACCTTCATCTCCTTTCCCATCCCCTCCACCTCCTTCCACTTATCCCCCTCCACCTCCTTCCACTTATCCCCCTCCACCTCCTTCCACTTATCCCCCTCCACCTCCTTCCACTTATCCCCCTCCACCACCTTCCACTTATCCCCCCTCCACCTCCTTCCACTTATCCCCCTCCACCTCCTTCCACTTATCCCCCTCCACCTCCTTCCACTTCTCCCCCTCCACCTCCTTCCACTTATCCCCCTCCACCTCCTTCCACTTATCCCCCTCCACCACCTTCCACTTCTCCCCCCTCCACCACCTTCCACTTCTCCCCTCCACCACCTTCCACTTCTCCCCTCCACCACCTTCCACTTATCCCCTTCCACCTCCTTCCACCCACAGCGCATCAGGACAGCGCCTACCGTCCGGGATATCAAAGGCAGCAGACTGAAATGAGAATCGCCAATCGTCAATCGAATCGGACGCATCGGAATAAGTGGATTAAGGTCAAGCAGAATGTGGACGCCGGTCGGAGGGGGAGGGGGGAGGGGGAGGGGGAGAGGGGAGGCGGAGGAGGGAGGAGGGAGGAGGGTGGAAAGAGAGCGAGACAGACAGAGGGAGAGAGAGAGGTGGAAGAGAGGTGGATGGAGAAAGAGAGGTGGACGGAGAGAGAGATGGAGAGTGAGATAGATAGATAGAGATAGAGAGAGTGAGAGAGAGAGAGAGAGGGGGGGGGAGGAAGAGAGGGAGAGGGAGGGATAGAGAGAGAGAGAGAGAGGGAAGGAAGGAAGGAGGGAGAGAGAGGGGGGGAGAAAAAGAGGGGGAGCAAAAGAGGAGAGAAAGAGCATAACGTAGAAAGGAACAAGTATAAAGGAAAGGAAGACCGAGTAATGAGAAACGACTGGCCACAACCGCAGGGGGGGGAGGAAGGAAAGGAGGAGTAGAGGTAGGCAAAGAGGGGAGGGGGGAGGGAAAGAGGAAGGCAAGGAAGGGGAGGAGGAAGGGATGGAGAAAGGGGAAGGGGGAGGGAAAGAGGAAGGGGAGGAGGAGCGGGAGGAGGAAGGGAATGAGGAAGGGGAGGAAGGAAAGGAAGGGAATGAGGAAGGGGAGGAAGGAAAGGAAGGGAATGAGGCAGGGGAGGAAGGAAAGGAAGGGAATGAGGCAGGGGAGGAAGGAGAAAAAGAATCGGAAGGAATGAAAGGAGGAAGGGTAGGGAGGGAGGAGTGCCGTGGCGGGGGGGGAGGGGGGGAGTGAGAAATGATGGAGAAATAAGGCTTACTGGACTGGCCGATAGACAAATAGACAAATAAATGTACAAAACTTGGGTATAACGCGAAGGGAGTAACACAGATCTACGAGGCGAGACAGAAGGAAAAACGGAAATAAAAGAGGAAGAAGGAGGGAGATGGGGGGATGGGGGAGATGGGGGGATGGGGGAGATGGGGGGATGGGGGAGATGGGGGGGGGGAGTATTCTCTTATCGGCGGACAAATGTTCTCCTGATAACACAACGTATTCGCGGAAGTAACAGAACTCTCCCGGTGAACCAACTCCCTCCCCCCCCCTTCCCCAATCCCCCCTCCATCCCTCACGCTCACAAAACGCACAGACTCATTCCCAACACATATTACTTCCTCTACTTTGTTTTCTTTCTTTCAACACAGAAAACTACATGATATACGCCATAAAACACACACACACAACACACACACACAACACACACACACAACACACACACACACACACACACACAACAACACCACACAACAACACACACACACACACACACACACACACACACACACACACACACACACACACACACACACACACACACACACACACACACACACACACACCCCCTACAAACAACACACAACACACACACAACAACACACACACACACACACACACAACAACACCACACAATGTCCTGCGATCAGCGACAACGTTTCGCCAAGTCTCTCCAAAATACGCATCTGTTACGATCGCCGAATCCAAGGACCGGAGGGGATACGAACACACGACATACGAAGGGAGAAATAAGAAGAGAAAGAGAAAGGAAAGGGGAAGTGAAAGGGAAGGAGATAGAGAGATGCGAGAAGGAAGGAGGGGAAGAAAAGGAAGGAGAGAGGAGAAAGGAAGAGAAGAGAGAGAGAGAAAGGGGGAGAGAGAGAGAGAAAGGGGGAGGAGAGAGAGAGAAGGGGAGGAGAGAGAGAGAGAGAGGAGGAGAGAGAGAAAAGGGGGAGGAGAGAGAGAGAAGAGAAGGGAGAGGAGGGGGGAGGAGAAGAGGGAGAGAGGGAGGGGAGAGAGAGAGAGAGAGAAAGAGAGGAGGAGAGAGAGAGAGAGGAGGAGAAGAGAGAGAAGAGAGAGAGAGAGAGAGAGAAAGAGAGAGAGAGAAGGGAAATTAAGGCAAGACGAGAGAACGCGAGACCCGAGAAAATGAGAAAGAAAAAACGTAAAGAGGGTGGATAACGAAATCCAACTTTGGATTTGATTCTTGCCAAAAGTTCTGTTGCCAATGATAAGGCTCACATCTAATCGATATTTTATCTATCCATCGGTCTAATTACATCATCGATATTATCTACAATCGGTCTAATTATCTCGACATTATATTAATCAATCGATCAATTATCTCATCGAGTTTTTATCTATCCATCGATCTAACTAATTATCTACCGGTCTACTTATTTACGGACCCAATTATCTAGTTATCTACCTATCGCAAAATCTATCCTTCGATCAGGACGTATTTACAAAAGGTATACATCAGGTTAATCAACTTTTCCGAAAATCAGCAAAGGGATTATATGAATGCGGTTTAAATGTACGTTCTGCATCTTGATGTCGGTTTCAGCGTTATCTCCTGACGAAATAATCGGCGGCTTATCACTAGGCGGTTGCTGCGATCTCAGAATATGCAAGTATAGAATGCAAAAACATACCCATCTGTGGGTTTTGTCTTTTCACACATTTTTAAGACCTTAATATCTCTACATACATACACACACACACACACACACACACACACACACACACACACACACACACACACACACACACACACACACACACACACACACACAAGTATTTGTACCACGCACTTATTATAATACAACAGATATAATACAACCTCCATATTGTACCAGTGCACGTGTACGTGTGCGCGTGCGTGCGTGATTGTGTGCGCGTGCGTGCGTGATTGTGTGCGCGTGCGTGCGTGATTGTGGCGCGTGTTGCGTGATTGTTGTGCGCGTGCGTGCGTGCTTGTGTGCGTGCGTGCGTGCGTGCGTGTGCGTGCGTGTGTGCGTGTGCATGTGCGCGTGCGTGTGCGTGCGTGCGTGCGTGTGCGTGCGCGTGCGTGCGTGCGTGTGCGCGCGTGCGTGCGTGCGTGTGCGCGCGTGCGTGCGTGCGTGCGTACGTGTGCGAGCGTGGGCGTACGTGTGCGTGGGCGAGCGTGGGCGTACGTGTGCGTGGGCGAGCGTGGGCGTACGTGTGCGTGGGCGAGCGTGGGCGACGTGTGCGTGGGCGAGCGTGGGCGTACGTGTGCGTGGGCGAGCGTGGGCGTACGTGTGCGTGGGCGAGCGTGGGCGTACGTACGGATACATGGTGAAGTTCAAGAGAAGTGTTGTAAATCAAATAGTTTATTTCCATAATGTCTACACACACAGCCGTATCAAAGGATTAAATCTTTCCTAGTCTCCATTTTCTATGACTCCTGAGAAATGAGAGGCAAGTCAAATTCAGTTTTCAGTTGCATTCTTTAAGTATAGGAAACATTTCGAAATATATTTTTGCACGATGCCTATATCTCAAAATTGTGTTTATTTTACATTTTTTGTCTGATTTATGTCGCTGGATGAACAATGAGCGGCCACGTTTTCCGTTCGTTCGTTTGAGATTTACGAAGTTCTGGCTTCGCCCGGGCCTTCACACATATGACCCGGCAAACTTGTCTTCCAATGTTATTTTCCATGTTCATTTCTGTGCAACCCTCTCGGACGTATAATGGAGTTCAAATGTTAAAATCAATTTCTTTATGACGATCTATATTTATTCTTTAATATTAGTGTTGATTTAAAAGGGAAACAATTCGGCTTTACAATTTCAATAATTTGCATGCCCTCCCCCTGCCGTTAAAACAGGCCCCAAACGTCGTGGCGCCATCTCACCCTTACTTACTCTGTCGTTATGAAGAGAGACGACAGCTCCTCGCAAACTGTGGGACGTTTCCATGGTGCATAAGGCACATATACCATTCCCAATCCATATTAATTTAGAGGCATCCATGGGAAGCCTTTGTCAATCCATCTGAAGCATCTATATCCTAATTTGAAGCTTCACAAACCCGCTCCCGATTTACGTAAACCAGGGACACCAGAGGTCACGCAGTGCTGTATTTCGCTTTACATAATACTCAATCATTTGATTTATATGTTGGATATGATGATAAATATGTTTTGTTCTTATTTGTCATCTAAGTCACGAGAAGAGTAAAATAATGCAAAATATTTTTTTTCATAATAAAAGATAATAAAAAACAAATGCATAACAAAACAATGCATGGTCATCGAAACGCACGCTCGAAATATCTGGTTCATTAGTCTCCGCCCTCGAATATTGTAACAATATCGTCACAACACCAGCCATGGGAGAGACTAACAAAATGCCCCACCCACAAAGTAATTATTTTTTTTCTACGTGTGTGTGTGCGTGTGCGTGTGCGTGTGAGTGAGTGTGTGAGTGTGAGTGTGAGTGTGAGTGTGAGTGTGAGTGTGAGTGTTGTGTGTGAGTGTGTGAGTGTGTGTGTGTGTGTGTGTGTGTGTGTGTGTGTGTGTGTGTGTGTGTGTGTGTGTGTGTGTGTGTGTGTGTGTGTGTGTGTGTGTGTGTGTGTGTGTGGAGACGAGAGAGCAAGAGCGAAAGAGGGAGAAAGACGATCAACAAACTTTATACCATCGTGTCAATCCAAGAGAAAAACCATGTAAAAACAAGTCCACAAGAGATATGAGATGACAATTTCGAAACTCATCTGGACTTAGCCTTCATTTCTCCTGACGAGGATTACCTGAAGATGAAATCCAGTTGGATTTCGAAAACGACTTTTGACCTCACTAATAGACTTTTTGATTGTTTTTTGTTCATTTCTTTATCTACTCTGTTCTTCATCAATCCAAAGGGTAAAGATTAATCATGCATTTCAAGATATACTATATTCCTAGGACTTTACTCTTCATACTTAAAGGAATTTTAAGGAGGCCGTGGTGGCCGCGTGGTTAGAGCATCGGACTCGAGACTGTCACGAAGGCAATCTGAGTTCGAGGGTTCGAGTCACCGACCGGTGCGTTGTTCCCTTGGGCAAGGAACTTCACCTCGATTGCCTACCTAGCCACTGGGTGGCCAAGCCAGCCCAAGTCAGTGCCGGTCCCAAGCCCGGGTAAATAGAGAGGGTTGGCGTCCGGCCATAAAAGATATCCGCCAGAACCTGATCATTGGCGACCCCATATAAGAATGGGATAAAGCTAAGGAAAAAAAATTAAAGGAATTTTAAGGAGTTAAAGCAAACGTTAATCTAAGAAAATGAGGGAAGGCTGACCGTAGAGTTCAATATACCGTGTCTTTGAGGAGTAGTTAGGGGAATAGATATTCCAAGCTTTGTTGATTTTTTTGTTGTTTTGTTCTGATGTTAAGAAAAGACACATTGCGAATATATTTCGCATCAAGTATTTCTTTATGTATATATATTTGTATGTATGTATATACATGTGTGTGTGTGTGTGTGTGTGTGTGTGTGTGTGTGTGTGTGTGTGTGTGTGTGTGTGTGTGTGTGTGTGTGTGTGTGTGTGTGTGTGTGTGTGTGTGTTTATGCGTGTATTGAAATTGTATATGTATACATGGGTTTATGTATGTAGGGATGAGTATATATGTGTGTATATATAGATATAATTTTCTGCAATATAATATTTTATTATTTTTATGAATAACTATCATTTATTACAACAGAGTCCAATTTACTAGTCTGTTCTTTGTTATATATACTATATTACATATTTTTGTCATTATTACTGTTATCGTCTCCAATCCACCTGCGAGTGGAATGACCAAGTCTAAAAAGTTAAATCCACTTTAACTTCTCTATAATAAGGTGCCTCCTTAAGAGACCATGTGTTCTCAGGAGGCTCAGCCATTCTATCTTTATTTTGTGTATGTCAATCGGTCTTTATGTATATTGGCTAAATAAACATTATCAATAAACATTATCAATATCAATGACAACGTCACCAAGGCTTCTCAAATTCCTCCCCGTCATATCTCTCCTTATACCCAATGCCTTCTCCCCAATGCCCCATACCCGTC
>NC_051389.1:11743612-11749322 GCF_015228065.2 Penaeus monodon
TAAAATAAAAGATACAACTCAATCATCATACAACCGTCTGCGCTACAGAAATAAATGGAACCAAATACACTACAGATCAGTTTGTTAATCCCCGTGCAGCCCCGCCCCTCCATCGCCCGCACACCCAAAGCCCACTTGCCAAGACGGTCTTCGCTTGACACAGCCAAGGCGGATCCGTAAATGCTTTCAAAACCGCTGGGTTCAATTTCTCGCTTAATTCATCATGGGCATAAGGTTTTCGCCAAATGTATAGATTGATTATAAATGTTCGACCTTACCAAAACTACCTGTATTTATATGACAATCATATGATAACTGAATCATACTTGTATAGTTTTAAGATAGATACATAATATATGATGTATAGTACATGATACAGTGAGAGAGGGAAGTAGAGAGGGGATGGGAAGAGGACGTAGAGGAGAGAAGATAGGGAGTGGGGGAGAGGATAAAAGATAGGGAGAGAGGAGGGGGGGAAATAAGGAGAGGGGAGAGGAGAGGGGAGAGGAAAGGGGAGGGGGGAAGCTAGGGAGAGGAAAGGGGAGGGGGGGGAGTTAGGGAGAGGAAAGGGGAGGGGGGGAAGTTAGGGAGAGGGGAGTGGAGGGGGGGAAGTTAGGGAGAGGGGAGTGGAGGGGGGGAGTTGGGGGAGAGGGGGGAGGGGGTAAGTTAGGGGGAGGGGAGGGGAGGGGGTAGTTAGGGAGAGGGGAGGGGGAGAAAATAGGGAGAGGGGAAGGGAGGGGGGAGAAGATAGGAAAAGGGGGGGGGGAAGACTGGGAGAGTGAGGGGTGAGACATGTTAAGAGAGAGGAGAGGAAGAGAGAGGGAGAGAGGGAGGGAGAGAGGGAGGGAGGGAGGGAGGGAGGGAGGGAGGGAGAGAGAGAGAGGGGAGAAGGAGACAGCGAGCGATATCACGATTCCGACTCATGGCGCTGACCGACTAAATTCCATTAGATCCTGCTCATGTATCACGAATTTTACAGTTTTACGAACATGCACACTTGTACGTGTTTGTGTAACACCTGTGTGTCGACACATACATGAACAAGTCTACATGTAGACACCTAGACAAAGAAACACTAAAATAAATAAAAAGATGTGCATGCCCAGTCACGACACCTATGTAAGCACTCATGCCCCCCCCCCACCTCCCCCATGACGAATAGGGAGGGAGGGAGAGAATGAAAAAAGAGAGAGAGAGGGAGGGAGAGAGAGAGAGAGAGGAGAGAGAGAGAGAGAGAGAGAGAGAGAGAGAGAGAGAGAGAGAGAATGAGAGAGAGAGAGAGAGAAAGAGAGAGAGAGAGAGAAGAGAGAGAGAGAGAGAGTGGAGAGAGAGAGAGAGAGAGAGAGAGAGAATGAGAGAGAGAGAGAGAAAATGAGGGGAGAGAGAGAATGAGAGAGAGAGAGAGAGAGAGAGAATGAGAGAGAGAGAGAGAAGAGAATGAGAGAGAGAGAGAGAGAATGAGAGAGAGAGAGAGAGAATGAAAAGAGAGAGAGAGAGACGAGAGAGAGAGAGGAGAGAGAGGAGAGAATGAGAGAGAGAGAGAGAGAAGAGAGAGGAGAGAGAGAAGAGAGAGAGGGGAGAGAGAGAGAGAGAGAGAGAATGAGAGAGAGAGAGAGAGAATGAGAGAGAGAGAGGGAATGAAGAGAGAGAGAGAGAATGAGAGAGAGAGAGAGAATGAGAGAGAGAGAGAGAATGAGAGAGAGCTCAACACTCCTGATATAAACAAAATGTACACCTGCGTCCACACCTGCGATATTCTCCAAACGAACAACTACCGGGAACACTTGCCGAGTGCCACCGCCCCACTTCTCTCGCGGGGGAAGAGGGGGGGGAGGAAGAGGGAAGAGGGGGGGAGGAAGAGGGAAGAGGGGGGGGAAGGAAGGAAGAGGGAAGAGGGGGGAGGAGGAAGAGGGAAGAGGGGGGAGGAAGGAATGGGGGAAGAGGGGGAGGAAGGAAGGAAGGAAGGAAGGAGGAAGAGGGGGGAGGAAGGAAAGGAAGGAAGGAAGGGGGAAGAGGGGGGAGGAAGGAAGAAAGGGGGAAGAGGGGGAGGAAGGAAGGAAGGGGGAAGAGGGATGAAAAGAGAATAAAGGAAAGTGAAGAGGAGAGGCAGCGAAGAGGAGGGAAAGTGGAGCGAGCCGTGAGTAGGGTGAGGGAGCGAAGAGGAGGAAGAGGAGGAGGAAGAGGAGGAGGAAGGAGGAGGAGGAAGAAGAGGAAGAAGAGGAGGAGGAAGAAGAGGAAGAAGAGGAGGAGGAAGAAGAGGAAGAAGATGAGGAGGAAGAGAAAGAAGAGGCCGGTGGAGAGGAAGTGCAATGAAATTAGAATAATAAGAAAATTAAGAAAAGAAAACGTACAAAGAAATAATCAAGAAACCAAACAGAAAACAGACAATGAAACAGCGATATGCAAAACCAATGAAAAAACGAGTAAAATAGCGAATCGAACTGTATTTCAACTACGCTTTTTTTTCTGGATTTTTTTTTCTAGTTCATCATCATCTTCATCGGTCGAACCATCAAACTAACTTAGAAATCATTAGAAGTTATGGCCTGACGTCTCGTTTGCACAACTGCTAAAATAAAGTTTTGACATCAACATCACTTATGGAGCTCATGAACGTTGCACTTAGTGGAAATGCAGGTGGTGATGGTGTAGTGGTGGTGGTGGTGGTGGTGGTGATAGGGATAGGGATAGGGATAGGGATAGTGGTAGGTGGTGGTGGGTGGTGGTGGTGGGTGGTGGTGGTGGTGGTGGGTGGTGGTGGGTGGTGGTGGTGGTGGGTGGTGGTGGTGGGTGGGTGGTGGTGGTGGTGGTGGGTGGTGGTGGGTGGTGGTGGTGGGTGCTGGTGGTGATGCTGGTGGTGGTGGTGGGGTGATGGTGGTGATAGTGGTAGTGTTGATGGTGATAGTGACAGTGATACTGGTAGGTAGTGGTGAAGACAGGTAGTGGTAGCTGTAGTGTGGGTGAAGACAGTAATAATGGTGACATTGGTAGTGGTGGTAGTGCCAGTGGTGTTGATGGCAGTGGTAGTCATGATAGTAATAGTGGTAGTGGTGGCAGTCATGGTGATGGTGATGACGCCAGTGGTGATGGTGATGACGCCAGTGGTGATGGTGATGACGCCAGTGGTGATGCTTTTGGTGACGATTGCGCTGAGTGAGGCGATGGCAGCGATTCTGGTAGCTGTTAGGTGATCATGGTGACAAAGATACAACAATGCAGTTGTGGAGCGACAAAAATGCGACCGTCACCACCACATCACCAGAATGCGGCCATTTTAATTCAGGCTACTTTGTGCACTCCCTTTTTTTCTCTATATAGGACACAGAAAAACAAAATAGATAAATATATATATAACCCACAACAAGTACATGCCAAACAAGTGAAACGAAAATACAACAACAGAAACAAACATTGACAACATCTCCACCGACATATGTTACACTTTTTTTTTTTTCAAATATATAGATTATAAACAAAGGTAACAAGTTCATACACAAACCGTACCAACATCTTTGCGGTTTTGTATATAAAAGGGGTCGTTGTTGAGAAATTAACCACACGAAATTACACACAAGAGACGGTGAGGATGTGTTACTGCGGTGGTTGTGGTGAGGTGGTGGTTGTGGTTGCTGTTTGTGACGGTGCTTGTGGTTGTAGCTTGTTTGCGATGGTTGTTGGCTGATGTGGTCGCTGCCGGTGTGTGGTCATTGCTGGCTTTGTGGTTGCGGCGGCGGTTGTTCGTGTGGTTATTGTTAGTGGTGGCTTTCTTGGTAATTTTGGTTGTAGTTGGATCTGTCGTTTCCAATTGCAAATCGTGCAGCCATTGCCCGACTCCCACGACCAATCGGACTTCTCTGGACACGAAAAAAATCGATACAGTTTTCGTTTAGGTGAAAGTTGCGCTTCATAAACCTTCCTTGCCGTCGAGTCTTTGTTAACCTGGTCTTTTACGAGCTTTTCTCCTTCCATCCATCCACCTCCCTGCTGCCTCCATTCCACATCATCCACACGTACTGCTCTTATATCCCCTTTCCCCACTTCCCACTTTCTTATCCACTGAGGTTGCCGAGTTTTTTTGTTTTGTTTTTTTCTTCTTCTTCTTCTTCCTCCACATCGTTCCCATTACCTACCTGGACTCCACCATCTTTGCGTTTCATATTTCTACTTTACACCTTTCACCTTCCACCCTCGGCCGTCCAACATAATTCACCCTCCAATAATCATATCCACCTTCCACTTTCCTCTTTCCACCTTCCACCACCTGCTCTCCACCTTTCCACCCTACCTCCCACTCTTCCCCTTCCACCACTCCCTTCCATCTTCCCCACCCCCCACTTCCACCTTCCACCACCCCCTTCCACCTTCACCCCCTCCCCCCATCTCCCACTCCCGCTTTCCTTCACAATTCCCCATGCTACATGAAGCCCTTTGCCCTAGTAAAGAGAGGGGAAACGGAGAAGTAATCTTTAAACGCAACGGCGAGGGAGTTTCGTAAAGTAAGTAAAGTAAAGTAACGTAAATAAAGTACAATAAGTAAGTTAAAGTAAAGTAAGTAAAGTAGGTAAAATAAGTAAAGTAAAATAAAGTAAAGTGATGTAAAGTAGGGAAAGTAAACAAAGTAAATAATAGTAAGCAAAGTAAGAAAATACTGTGAAGGGAGTTACGAAACAGGTCTCTGGTCGGATTACTTAACAAGAAATCGCAGGTTGTAGTTTACCCCAATGATTGGCTTACGTACGGAAATCGCCTTGTTTATTAGGGTCACTTTTAGGACAAGCAAGATAACAGGTTTTTATTTTTGTTTTCCCCATTAGATGACTTGCATATGAATGCTTAGAAAAGCTTTAATCGCACAAAAATTATTCACTTTGTAGCGGCTGATAGAGAACAATGACACAGCTGCACAAACCGTAACACATTCATAGGTAATGAAACGAAACAATAGCATTAGAACAAACACAGGGAAACATGATTTTAGAAACGTGCGAACGAGAACGAGAATCATTTTATGAACTACAGTGAGCAGTTTTAATGTTTCGAGAATGATAATGCTTTTCTGAATACGATTTCATAACCGAAACGTCGATTTATTCCTCTTGAAAGTGTGCACTCCTTCGCAACACTCTCCTGAACGGCAAGGAACCTGATGCAATGAAATCCGCAGAGATTTTCGACCGGTTTGACAGACACGAATAAAGGTGGGATTCATAATGGTTTAGAAAAAGAATGGTATCCACTCAAAACTGATGCTTGAACATTCCCTGTGTTTACTGTTTACAAGGGAAGGTGAAAGCATATTTTCAGCAGAAATAATATCAATAATAATGGCAACCACATAAATAATAATAATAATAATAATAATAATAATATCAATAATAATAATAATATCAATAATAATAAAAATAATAATATCAATAATAATAATAATAATAATAATAATAATAATAATAATAATAATAATAATAATAATAATATCAATAATAATATTAATCTCAATAATAATAACATTAATATCATTAATAACAATATCAATGATGATCAAGATCCAAAAATAATCACATGACAACAAATAGGCTGGAACATATAAAGGGCGATAAAAGAATAAACAAACAAAAATAAACAAACAAGACGACGGCCAGAGAATCAAGTACACGTATTTTCCTATTTTTTCTCACTTTTTTTTCCTCAGAAGCTGAGTGGGCCTGGGTCG
>NC_051389.1:11749422-11754422 GCF_015228065.2 Penaeus monodon
TCTCTCTCTCCCTCCCTTTCTCTATCTCTCTCCATTTCTATCTCTCTCCCTCCCTTTCTCTTTCCCCCCCTTTCTCTCTCTCTCCCCCCCCCCCCCCCCCCCTTTTCTCTGTTCTTGCTCTCTCGCTCTCTCTCCCTCCCTCCCTCTTTCTCTGTTCCTCAGTATTTTTTTTCCTTTCCTCTTCCCCTTCGCCTCATTCCACTTTCACTCTTACCTTCTCCGTCCCCTCAACGTTACCCCGCCTATTCCGGTTCCCCCTTTTTATACTCCACCTCCTCCTCCACCTCCACCTCTTCCTTTTATTACACCCTTACCTTTTCCCCGAAAAACCTCGCATGCAAAAAAAAAAAAAAAGGATATTGCAACACCCAAGCAGATTTCGCGAACAATCAGACGCCACCCCGCAGTTGCCAATTCTTATCGCAGCTGGAGTGATAAGAACCGGCAACGTCTCTGTTTCGCCAGCTGTCTTCACGCAGCGAGCAGCCAGCTGTGATGGCGCGGGCTTGGTGTGGGACTCGCTCGTTATGCGGTCGCTCTATCAGGCTTGAGTCATCAATGTTGATATTACTTTTCGCAGTCTATTTTGTTGTTGTTTGTGTGTGTGTGTGTGTGTGTGTGTGTGTGTGTTTTTGTGTGTGTGTGTGTGTGTGTGTGTGTGTGTGCACGTTCCTGTAAGTCATTCTGTCAGTCACAGTCTGTCAAAGCCAGCCAGCCCTGTCAGTCATTCTGTCAATCAACCTGTCAAGCTAGCCAGCCAGCCCTGTCAATCACAACCTGTCAAGCTAGCCAGCCAGCCCTGTCAATCACAACCCGTCAAACTAGCACCAGCCCTGTCAATCACAACCTGCCAAGCTAGCCAGCCAGCCCTGTCAATCACAACCTGTCAAGCTAGCCAGCCAGCCTGTCAGTCACAACATATCAGTGAGTCTGCCAGTCAGTCTATCAGTCAGTCTGCCAGTCAGTCTGCCAGTCAGTCTGCCAGTCAATCTATCAGTCAGTCTGCCAGTCAATCTATCAGTCAGTCTGCCAGTCAATCTATCAGTCAGTCTGCCAGTCAATCTATCAGTCAGTCTGCCAGTCAATCTATCAGTCAGTCTGCCAGTCAATCTATCAGTCAGTCTGCCAGTCAATCTATCAGTCAGTCTGCCAGTCAATCTATCAGTCAGTCTGCCAGTCAATCTATCAGTCAGTCTGCCAGTCAATCTATCAGTCAGTCTGCCAGTCAATCTATCAGTCAGTCTGCCAGTCAATCTATCAGTCAGTCTGCCAGTCAATCTATCAGTCAGTCTGCCAGTCAATCTATCAGTCAGTCTGCCAGTCAATCTATCAGTCAGTCTGCCAGTCAATCTATCAGTCAGTCTGCCAGTCAATCTATCAGTCAGTCTGCCAGTCAATCCATCAGTCAGTCTGCCAGTCAATCCATCAGTCAGTCTGCCAGTCAATCCATCAGTCAGTCTGCCAGTCAATCCATCAGTCAGTCTGCCAGTCAATCCATCAGTCAGTCTGCAGTCAATCCATCAGTCAGTCTGCCAGTCAATCCATCAGTCAGTCTGCCAGTCAATCCATCAGTCAGTCTGCCAGTCAATCCATCAGTCAGTCTGCCAGTCAATCCATCAGTCAGTCTGCAGTCAATCCATCAGTCAGTCCCCATAAATCCATCGTCAGTCTGCCGTAATCCATCGTCTCTGCCATAAATCCTCAGTCATCTCCCAGCAACCCATCTCATCTGCCAGTAAATCCATCAGCCCCGTTTTCCCTGCCAGTCATCCATCAGTCAGTCTCCCCAGTAAATCCTCTTCAGTCTCCATCAATCCATCATTTCATCTGCCAGTCAATCCATCAGCCCTCTGCCAGTAAATCCTCTCAGTCTGCGTCAATCCTCAGTTATCTGCCAGTCAATCCTCACGTCTCCCAGTCATCCATCAGCCCAACGTCAGGCAATCTATCATCATTCGGCATCTATCGTCAGACAGTAGGCAATTTCATTCAACGTCGGGAAATCTATCGTCACCCAGCCATCATCAATCCCAGTCATCGTCAATCACCCAGTCTCAGTCAATCCCAGCGGGCAATCTTCAGCCACCCCGCCTTTCCCTGCGTGCTTTGCCCAATGCGTCTGGATATCAAGGGGGGGGGGGGAGAAGGAAAACAGCTGAAAAATCGGGTGAAAGCAGAACAAAAACAACATACTGTTATCCGATAGAAAAAAAAAATATATATAATATATATATTCGGGATTTCCGTCAAAAACATGGAAATATGTAACAAGTGATAGGAGATAAGGCGATAGCAACTGATAATGACAAGGGTTAGAATATTAGGGGAAATAAACAGCTTTTTTTTTGAGCGGGAAAGGGGTATATTTTTTATATTTTCTTTGGAAAGAATATGAATTAATATAAGGTTTCTGTATCATCATATTGAACGCTAAACGAGAAAAACAACAAAAAAAACAACAAAATTACCACCATTAATAATAATAGTAAAAACATTGATAACAATAACAAAAGCAATAACAGCAACATTAGTAATAGTAAAAGCAATAATGATAAAACAACATTGTATATATAAGCTTTTAAATATACTCTAATTATAAAATAATACTTATAACACAGTGATACAAATTACAGAACATATACCCGTCGAATGTATGATAGTGATAATGATTGTGATACTGACAATGATAATAACAATAGCAACAATAATAAATAAAAACAGGTAAATGGTAACAAGTGACAAAGACCACTAAACACCAATGAAAAATATAAATGTAACGCACTCCTTCCCATCAAAAACTGAAATGAACATCGATGGAGGAAAACAAAACGTACGCTTAAGACCAAAGGACAAAAAGGCAAGAAGGAACCAGAGAGAAACGCAGGGCTCTGATGCCGACGTCACAGCGCGACATTTGCAGGGTTTCACAGTAACTCGTATGCCTCAGTCTCCTCTCTCCCCCCCCCCCCTTTGCCTCAGTCTCCTCTCTCCTCCCCCCCCCCTCCTCCTCTTTCTCCTCCCCCCCCCCTTTGCCTCAGCCGCCTCTCTCCTCCCCCGTCCCCCTCCTACTCCCCATGTCAATGTCTTGTACCTTCTCTTCCTCTGTCCTTCTCCTTCTCCTTCTCCTTCTCCTTCTCCTTCTCCTTCTTCCCCATCCCCTCCCTTCCCTTTCTCTCCCCCAATCCTATCCTCATTTCCCCTATCCCCTGCCCACCCTGCCCATCATCTCCCTCACCTCTCCTCCCTTCCTTCACCCAAACCTCTCCTCCCTTCCTTCACCCAAACCTCTCCTCCCTTTCCCCTTCCCCCAACCTCTCCTCCCTTCTTCACCCAAACCCCTCCTCCCCTTTCCTTTTACCCCCAAAACCCCCCTCCCCTTCCCTTTACCCAACCTCTCCTCCCTTCCTTCACCCAAACCTCTCCTCCCTTCCTTCACCCAAACCTCTCCTCCCTTCCTTCACCCAAACCTCTCCTCCCTTCCTTCACCCAAAAACTAAACCCGTTTTCTTCGCCAGATTCAATCCCCTTCTTAACTTTTTTTTTTGTGTGTGTGGTATAGATTGTTTATCGGTCTTTATGAATGTCGGTTGGTTTCCCTCGCCTCTGCCTCTGCCTCTGCCTCTGCCTCTGCCTCTGCCTCTGCCCCTCTCTCCCTCTCCCGCTCACTCTCTGTCTCCTTAATTGCAAGCGAGATAGAGGAATGACAGGAGAGACGAACGGCAATGAGTCATATTATATATATATATATATATATATATTTTATATTTATATATATGATTATTTGAATATATAATAAATATGATATATATTGATTATATTATATATTAAAAATAATATAATATATATATATGTATATATATATATTATAATATATATATGATATATTATGAATTATATTTATATAGATATATATATAGATATATATATATATATATATATATATATATGATTATATATGATATTTATTATATATATATATGATATTTTTTTATGTAATATATATTTTAAATTTTATATCAAATATATATATATAATTATATTATATATATTATATTCATATATTTATTAAAATTTATTATATATATAATAATATATATATTATATATATATTTTATAATATATTATCCCAAAAATAATATATATAATATTATTATTATTATAAAAATTATAAATTTTTAAAATCTAAATATATATATTATTTAAATATATATCATATTTATATATTATACTTTTTATATTTTATATATTATTTATTTTATATTATAAAAATTTTAAATTATTTTTATTATTATATTCTCTTTATAATATTTATTAATTATTAATATTATATTATATATTTATAAAATTTATATTATCTTATCATATATTATATATATATATTAAAATTATATATAAATTATTTTCTTCCTATATCTTTTATATATTTTTTAAAAATTTCCTCTTATCTTAAAATTAAAATTTTATATTTAATATTTTCATATATATAAAAGTAAAATTATTATAAAATTTAAAATTTTTTATATATAATATATAATATATATATATATATAAATATACTTATATATATATATATATATATAATATATATATTTTATATTATATATTAATTATATATAATTATAATTAAATTTTATTATATATATATTATATATATTATATATATATTATATATTTATATATTTATATTTCTCATTTTTTAAAATTTTTATAATTTATATAATTATATATATTATATATATATAATATATTTAAAAATTCATTATATATATTTTTTATTTTAATTATTAAATCTTATATATATTAATTTTATATTATATATATAATATCTCTTATATATATATATTTTATATTTTTATTTATATATATATATATTATAATATATATATATATTAAAATATTATATATATTTTAAAAATTTTTTATATATATATTATATATAATATATATATAATATATATATATATATATATATAAAATTTTATATTATAAAATATATATTA